>NC_056743.1:733780483-733805483 GCF_019279795.1 Protopterus annectens
GTTTTTTGAGTGTATCTGCTTTATTTTCTGAAAACAAAACAAATATATATATAGTATAGTCCAGTTTTCAGGTTAGTGCTGAATTCAGGGCTGTGTTACAAATCTCTGAGTTTGCCCATACCTTACTTGGATAGAATGAAGTTTCTCTGTTCACCTGTGAGAGAGGGGAGCTTTGAGCAGCCTATGTGTCCCTGGAGGAGTGGTTTCAGCCCAGTAAGTAGTAGTTTATTGGCCATTTTGGGCTAATTCTATCTCTTTCTTTTCCCATGCTATAAATACCATATTTGCCCGGTTTTGCGCACCGGGCAGCGCCGGTTAGCTAGGGTAAAACTGTTCCTGGCTCCACAAAGTCTCCTCTTCAATTTTTCCCTTGGAACTAGACAAACTTTCAACTTAACCACTCAAGCCATTCATTTCTCAGCCCGGCACTTGCTCAAAACTTATAGCAAGCACTTATAAACCCTAGCACTAGACCCTCCTGTCCTGTACAGAAGGACAAGGCTCTCTATTCAACCTTACCAGCCATCCAGTAAAACAGTTCACAGTACCTATCCAGGCATGTCCAAAGGGCAGTTTCAGGTGTACTATCCAGTCCAACTGGTGAATCTGGGCATTTTGAGGCAATGTTACAACTGTCTCATGTACACAGACAACCCCCTCCTCCTACCAACAAACACTAATACGTGCAAGAGATGCAGTTATACAGCCAGACTAGAGGCTAAGCTCTCTTAACCCAAGCCTGGATCAGACAGTCAAGAGGAGAAGGGAAATACTTGCATCACACCACCAGTCTTATATAGACTCATCAAACAAGCACCGGCAAAAAACTCACATAAATACATGAAAACATACTCGGAGGCTCTAAATAAAAATCTACAAAACCAACAGAGACCTCCAAAGCAAACATCCAAGCAACCTCCACCCCCCAACACAAACCATGAAACACATACTTCACAAAACCAGTGTGCCATGCAATCACAGCCCTTAAGGCAAAATAACATACCCAACATACTAGTAATAGGTGACTCGATAGTCAGACACACTGATGTCCCACTCACTAGGCTGAATAAGGAGAAGGTTACTTTTAGCTGCCTGTCGGGTGCTAGGATCCACCACATAACACAAGCACTTAGGTCACTCCAGAACAAGTACCGATATGACTCTGTCATTGTCCATGTTGGTGTGAATGACCTGAGCTGTACCTCCCTGGACTACACAAAGACAGACATGGAAGAGCTCTCTGATCACGTAGCCCAGGATGTATGACCCTGACCCTGAGTAGCATCCTGCCCTCACCAAGAATGATACCACGGTATAAAGAAAAAATTCTCAGTTTCAACAATTGGCTAAGTTTCTGGTGTCTTTCAAGGGGATCCAGTGTCTGTCCGCCTGGGATGACATGCTCGACAAGCCATGCTGCTTCGCTAGAGACGGCTTGCACCTGTCACCCTTAGGCTTTTAAATACTGGCCAGGCTCTTGCCACCTCCATAGTGCCTTTTTTAGGCAAGGCTCAAAACAAAAAACTGAGGGTAATGCTACTCAATGCCAGAAGTCTAAACCTCAAAATGCATGCACTCGAGGCACTCCTCAGTATGGAGAAAATCAATATATGTGCAGTAACAGAAACCTGGTTTAAGGCTCCAGACAGCACCCCAGCACTACCATGCTACAACTCATACCATACATTTTGGCCACAGAAGCCAAACCAAAATACAAAAGGTGGGGGCGTATCCATATTCATCAAGGATACCCACACCTCCAGGTTAGTGGCACAGCACGGTGTTTCAGAGATCATCCACATGCAACTAACAATGGGCAGAACTGCAATTCAAATTGTAGCTTGCTACAGATCACCCACCATATCCCAGCACCCCCGTTGTGCATTTCTGGAAACACTGGGAAACATAAAGGTCCTACCAAACACCCTAATATTTGGTGATTTCAATTACCCAAACATTAACTGGGAGAACTACTCAAGTACTAACTCCCTTGCCCAACTTTTCCTAGAATTTATACACTCAAACACCCTGGTTCAACTGGTCAGCACTCCCACCAGAGGTGACAACATATTCCACCTAGTCATCACCAACATGGGCGATCGGTGTTCCACACCAGAGGTCAACCCCTCGCTGGTTAGATCTGACCATAAACAAATCACTTTGGATATCCATATTCTGCCCCCACCCCCGGACAAGAAAACCACCATGAAAAACTTTTCAAAAGCAAACTTCACATTACTTAAGACCGAGGTGGAAAGTTTCAAAGCCCCATGCTAAAGGATAACACTGTCCAAGCTGTAAAATCCTTTACTAATGCATTCTACGGGCAGCTACAAGAATACATGGATCGTGCCATCCCAAGCAAAACCAAGATTCACTCCTCCAAGAAAAGGAAACTACTCTGATGGACTCCTGCCATAAACAAGCTATACAATAGAAGGAGAAAACTGGTACAGAAAAGAGTAAAGTCCCAAGAAGGGAAGACATCCCTGATCAGTATCAGCAAGAAACTACGATCCCTCATAAAATCATCCAAGGCGAGCTTTGAAAGAAAAATTGCCAAGGACTCCAAAGATAACCGCAAGGCATTCTTTAGCTCTGTCAAGAATCTAAGTGGCAATGCTCAGATCTGCTCGGAGTTAGTGCAGAATGGCACAAAATACACTGAACCGACCGATATCACCAACATCCTGGCAGACAGGTTCAGCGCAAACTTCACCCCCCTCTCACCCCCAAAAGGGCCCATAACCATACCAGAAGAATGTAGAGTCCCTGAAATCACAGACACTCAGGTTAAAACAGCCCTCTCCAAAGCCAAAAACACAGCATCAATGGGACCGGACGGTGTCCCAGGCTGCGTCCTACATGAGCTCAAAGACGAACTAACCCCTCACCTAAACACACTGTTCAAACTCAGCCTCTCCACAGGCTACATACCCATAGAGTGGTGTACAGCAACAGTTATTCCGCTCCACAAAGGTGGAGCCACAACAGACCCTGGGAACTATTGCCCTATAAGCCTGACTAGCTTGGTCTGCAAGGCTATGGAGTGCATCATCATGGAACTTATTAACAGAGACAATGGGAACCTCCAAACACTGGACCCTACCCAGTTTGGCTTTGTTAAGGTCAGATCATGCCTCCTAAACCTGGTGGACTTCTTTGAGACAGTTACCAAGGCTATAGATGAGGGAAAGGTGGTACACACAGCCTACCTAGACCTCACTAAGACCTTCGACACCATTCCCCATTCTAGTATTATAGACAAGCTCACCAGCCAGCCTGAACATAACCCCCTACATCACAAGATGGGTTGCCAACTGGCTCACGGACAGAACCCACATGATGAGAGTTGTGGGAGCTAGGTCCAACTCTAAAATGGTTACAAGTGGCGTTCCCCAGGGCTCAGTCCTAGGACCCCTCCTGTTTGGCATATACTTCTCAGAGGTACAGGCAAGCACAGGACGACTATGGCTGACCATGTTCGTAGACAACTGCAAACTAGGGGCTATAATTGACTCTACAGCTGACACAGACATCCTCCAAAAGGGTCTCACTGAGATGGATACCTGGTGTCAAAATCATGGCCTCAAGCTAAATGCCAAAAAGTGCATAGTCATCCCCTTTGGAAAAAACAAAGTACCCACAAACTACCACATAGGTGGTAGTCCCCTAAATACGGAAGATGTAATAAGGGATCTGGGGACCCAAGTAGATAGTAATCTCACCTTTGGTAATCACATTGCCAAAGTGGTTAGAAAATCCTTCTACATGGCCCACCTAATCACAAAAGGGTTCGCATCCAGATCAAAAGAGGTCATTGTGCCCCTCTACTCATCATTCATCAGACCCATTATAGAGTACAGCGCCCCATTTGGGATGTACCTTACAAGACACCTGCAACAGCTGAAAAGACCACAGAAGTACCTCACCAAGAGGATCACTGGCCTCAAACAGATGCCCTATGCCACTTGACTGAAGAAACTCCAGTTGTACTCGGTTGCATACCGCCTACTCAGAGGTGATCTCTGCCAGACATACAAGGCCATGTCCAACCCAGAATTGATGGGCATGCTCCACCTAAAGAAAACCTTATCCCCTCGAGCCACACACTCTAGGGATCTAAACCTCACCACAACAATAAATAGGACATGCTGGAGGGATAGATTCCAGTCCCAGAGACTTCCCATACTTTGGAACAAGATCCCAATCTACATTAGGCAGAGCTCCTCACTAACACTCTTCAAAAGAAACCTTGACAAATGGATGAGAAACAGAAAGTTTACCTCGAGGATCACTTCAGTGGCTCTGCTGGACAGAGGCACGGGGAACTAATCTAAGGGGGCGGTGAAAGCCAACACATTCTGGCTAGGATTATAAATGCCTTCGGGCAGATAGCCTAGTACCAGCCTATGAACCTATGGTGGCTACTGTGTCCCCACGCCCCTGATAACTGTATACTGTAAATGACATTATGGTACTACCCTGGTAGCTAGTGAATCCCCCACCCCCTGACCCAAACTACTGTCGGGGCTGTTACAGCACTTAAATATAATTCTCTTGTATCTACTGAATCCCCCACCCCTGATCCCCATACTGTTTGTAGTCCCATTCAGGCACTTACACTTAAAGTAATTCCTGGTGTCTAGTAAAACTCCTGCCCCCAGCCCCCAAGGAGTACTGCACCCACAGACTCAAAAAACATGTTTAAAACATCATGGCATGATGTTTCCTACTCTTTAACGGCACTCTGGGATTATTTACATTATTTTAAATATTTTTATATGTAAATCCAGACTCTGACCACCTGGAGGCTGGCATATTGACGTGGTTTGGATAAATCAGGTTGCCATCCAGTATCCCAGAAATCATTGTTTGGCTCAAAAATGTTACATCATGCAGGCCTCCGTTTGCCTAAAGTTCCTGTCATTTCATAGATGTTGCATGCATACAAAGTACTGAGTAAAATAGAACAGTGTAAGTAACATTCCCTGCTGCTGGATGACTACTTAAAACAGAAACAGTGCAAATGCCACAGAACACACTCAAAGTGTTGTTTACTGCTGCCTTTTTTTCTAATTTAGTTTAAATGGCACTAATTTGTGAGACAATGAATTCCAGTCCATTTACTTCTCCCCTCCCCCATAACACTTAGCTTCCCTAGCTGTCAAATTCCTGAGGGTAATTTGACCTGGTAATTCCATTGAATGGCAGATCTCAGCAGGGTGCTTGACTCATGTAGTTTAATCTTTGCTCTAGCATTTCCTTTGTTAGAGGGGACATTTTTTGCTGCACCATAGCCATGGCCTTACTTGACTGCAATCACATCCAGTAAGGTCTTGCACCAAGGAACTAAAGAATAAAACATTTATACTATTAACCAGTTTAGATCTTTATTAATTTAAGTGTTAAGGTATCACTTCATGCTTCCACCTTGTTAAAAATTTAGATTTACATGTGCAAAGTGTGTTGGTATGCAGTGTTTGCCTTCATATGTTTTTACTCCACTGGTTGGTTTGCAAAAAAACCTTTTGCAGTGTCCCTGGATTTGTCTTTGTACATACAAACCACATTGCTATATTTTCCCCTTCCTTTTTCTTGTGTCCAGAAGTCACTTATAACAAAATAAAATTTTTATTGATTAATAAAGGACATCACGGTTAACTTACCTTGAATCAGATAATGGATGACACTGCAAAAAATCACTGTTGAAATATTTGTGCATGGACAAAATCCCTTACTAAATCTATTTGCCAGCCTCCAGTTCAATTGGTGCTATGGCTTTATATACTGGTGTGTTTGCTCATGCCTTCCAAATATCTCCACCATTACATACCAGTTTTGCAGTGTAGTAATCACCCGACATGCCCATACACCTTTAGCCATCAATATGCAGCTACTCCTGTTCATGTGAGTATGTGAATTCATTTTCAGACTTAAGGTGTGGAAGCTGCACTGAATAATTCTAGGTGCTTGTTCAGGTTTCACATGGTGCTTGCTTAGAGCTACTCTCATGTTAAGCCACTATGAATATGTTGCACTGCCACCTCTGATACCAGGGTAATGTTTTAATCTTTCTATTCCCGCACTGCACACTAGCAGTATCTGGTGCAAATACAACAGAGAAGTATGCAAGCGATACACCACCTAAGCATCATTTGCCGTGCAGAATGTACAAGTATGCATACCAAATTTCTGTGTTTCCAAATATCGGTGTTACTACACTACTACTGAATCTACTGAATAAAATGAACAGCACTCAGGCTGGGGGAAGGACAAGGGAGCCATGACATCACAGAATGGGTGGGTCTTAATATTTTAGTTAGAATCAGATGACGGCTGTGGTGATGTCACTTTGGGGGAGGGAACTGATTTAAAAAAAAAAAAAAAAAAGTACCTGCACTGCCTGGCCTCAATGATGTCAGTAATTGGGTGACTCCAGCAAGCTTTATTCAAATGTGAGAGAATAATTTTGTAAGTGAAACCATCATAGTATGAGAAGGTAGGCTTCTGTTACAGAAGTAAGGGGAATTATAAAAATTGTAAATGCTTTATTGTTGTTGCTTTACAGAGGACAATGTAAATAGGGAGGAAAAGGGCCGTGAAGTTGAGGAATACATTAGAGAAGCCTGTTGTACTCCTTTGGCATTTACACTTAAAGTACTGCCTAGTGTCTAGTAAATCACCCCACCCCCCCCCTCCAGCCCCCATTAAGGCACTTACACTTAAAGTACTTCCTGGTGTCTAGTAAATCCTCCCCACCTCCAGTCCCAATTAAGGCGCTTATACTTAAAGTAATTCCTGGTGTCTAGTAAAACCCCCACCCCCAGTCTCCATTAAGGCACTTAAAATAATTCCAGATGTCTAATAAAACCCCCTGCTCCCGGTCCCCATTAAGGCACTTACAGTTAAAGTAATTCCTGGTGTGTAGTAAATCCCCCACCCCCAGTGCCCATTAATACTTAAAGTAATTCCTGATGTCTAGTAAATCCTCCCCACCCCCGGCCCCCATTAAGGCAATTACGGTTAAAGTAATTCCTGGTGTCTAGTGAAACCCCCATCCCCAGAGCCCACTAAAGCACTTACACTTAAAGTAATTCCTGGTGTCTAATAAATCCTCCCCACCCCCAGTCCCCATTAAGGTACTTATACTTAAAGTAATTCCTGGTGTCTAGTAAACCCCCCACCCCCAGTCCCCACTAAGGCACTTAACTTAAAGTAATTCCAGCTTAACATTCACACCATATAACTGACAGGATAGTTAACCAAAATGCTTTCCTAGCTAAAACTTTGTTACAAGATGCATCATCTCCTATCTCTAGCAGCACATTGTGCATTAGCTAGAAATGTCCTTATCCTCTAAGATTGAGTATGGTCTTCCACTCATAAACTTTCAATCCAGCTCAAATACACAAAAGCCATAATTACCTCTAAAATAAAATATGCTAATTTGTTCTTCTGGATGATATTAATGCCCACCATTGTGACATACTACAAGGCTTTCATAGCTTCATAGGTAGGTAGGTACTAGGCTATCGGCCCTAGGGCCTATACAAGCTGAGCCATAATGATACACAAAAGCCATAATTACCTCTAAAATAAAATACGCTAATTTGTTCTTCTGGATGATATTAATGCCCACCATTGTGACATACTACAAGGCTTTCATAGCTTCATAGGTAGGTAGGTACTAGGCTATCGGCCCTAGGGCCTATACAAGCTGAGCCATAATGATTCCCTGGCTATTGCTTCCCACAAATATTCACTTTCCTCAACCCCTGTCTAGCAGGGCTACTGATGTGATCCCGGGGTGAATTTCCTATCTCCCATCCAATCGTCAAGGTTCCTGTTGAAGAGGGCCATTGAGTGGCTCTGCCTGACATGTATGGACCGCCAATTCCAGAGTATGGGGAGTCTCTGGGTCAGGAACCTATCCCTCCAGCATGTTCCATTCATCATGATGACAAGGTTAAGATCCCTGGAGTGTGTGGCTCCGAGGGATTGGGATTTCTTTAAGTGTAGCATGTCCAATAACTCTGGGTTTGACATGGCCTTGTATGTTAGACAGAGCTCGCCTCTGAGTAGGTGATATGTGACAGAGTATAGCTGGAGTTTCTTTAGACTGTCAGCATAAGCCATCTGCTTTAGGCCTGTGATTCTTTTTGTGAGGTATTTCTGTGGCCTTTCTAGTTGTTGCAGATGCCTTGTGAGGTAAATACCAAATGGGGCATTGTATTCTATAATGGGTCTAATGAGGGATGAGTACAGAGGGACAATGACCTCCTTTTTTTCTGGATGAAAAGCCCTTAGTGATGAGGTGTGCCATGTAGAAGGATTGTCTAACTGTTGTGGCTGTGTGGTTATCAAAGCTGAGACCACTGTCCACCTGTATCCCTAGGTCTCTTATCACACTTTCGGTGTTTAGTGTACTGCCACCTATGTAGTAGTTCACAGGTACGTGGTTTTTCCCAAAGGGGACAACTATACATTTTTCAGCATTTAGCTTGAGCCCATGGCTCTGGCGCCAGGCATCTGTTTCAGTAAGGGCCTTTTGTAGTATATCCACATCTTTTGTGGTTTCAATAATGGCTCCTAGCTTGCAGTCATCTGCAAACTTTGTAAGCCAGAATCCCTTAGTGTTATCCTGTACTTTAGAGAAGTAGATGCCAAACAAGAGTGGTCCCAGGACAGAACCCTGTGGTACACCACTTGTCACTTGTCTGGAGCTGGATTTGGAGTTGGCTACTTTTACAATGTGTGTTCTGTCAGTCAGCCAGTTTGTAACCCACTGAGTGATGTAGGGATTAATGCCCACCTTAGTATGTTTAGCTATGATTCCAGAGTGGGGGAAAGGGTTGAAAGCCTTGGCGAGGGCCAAGTAGGCCGTGTGAACCACCTTACCCTTGTCCACGACTCTGTAGACTGATTCGAAGAAGTTGATCAGGTTCAGGAGGCAAGATCATCCCTTCACAAACCCAAACTGGGTGGGGACCAGTGTTTGAAGGTTGCCAATGTCTTTGTTTATAAGTTCCATGATAATACGTTCCATGGCCTTGCATATCAGGCAAATCAGACTGATGGGACAGTAGTTCCCAGGATCCAAAGTGGATCTCTCCTTGTGGAGTGGGATGACTGTAGCTGTGTGCCACTCTGTGAGCACGAAGCCTGAGGTGAGGCTATGATTAAACATGACATATAGGTGAGGTGACAGTTCATTTTGAAGTTCATGCCAGCCCGGGATGTCATCTGGTCCCATGCATGCTGTATTCTTGGCTTTGGAGAGTGCAGTTTTTACCTGAGTGGCCATAATTACCAGAATTTGGCATTCTTCTGGTATTGAGATGGGCCCTTTAGGGGGTGAGTGGGGGATGAAGTTGGCACTGAATCTATCTGCTAGGATATTGGCAATATCCTTGGGATCAGTATATCTAGTGCCATTCTGCTGTAGCTCAGAGCAGATCTACGTATTGCCAGTTAGATTCTTGACATAGCTATAGAATGCCTTGTAGTTGTCTTTGGAATCTTTGGCAATTTTGTTTTCCTAACTAGCTTTGGAAAATTTTATGAGGGATCTCAGCTTTCTACTGAGGCTGGTGAGGGAGTTTTTTGAATCCTGGGTTATTCCTCTTTTTTGCAACAGTTTCTTCCTTCTGTTGTTTATCACAGGGGACCACCAGATTGGCTTCCTTTTTTAGAGGACAGCGTCTTGGTTCTATTTGGAATGGCTTGGTCCATGCATGAGTGAATGTACTTGTGCAGCACCTTAGTGTAGGATTCAGCAGTTGAACTTCCAGTTCCCATCTGCATGGGTGTCATGAAGTTTGTTACTTCTGACTTGAGACGCATGAAGTTTTCTTTGGAGACTTTTTTACAGAGGTTTCCTTAAAGAGGGGGTGGGATGTGGATGTCAAGGGTGATTAGCTTACGGTCTGATCTGACCAATGAGGGGGTGACCACTGGTGTGGAGCATTGATTTCCCATGTTGGTAATGACCAGGTCTAGAATATTGGTACGCCTGGTGGGACTATGAATTAGTTGTTCTAGGGCATTGGAATTTATGAATTCCAAGAACCGTTGAGCAAAGGTGTTGGTACAGGAGTAGTTTTCCCAGTTAATGGCAGGGTAGTTGAAATCACCCAGTATTAGGGTGTTTGGTTGTATCTTAATATTTTCCAGTATGTTTAGAAAGGTGTAGTGAGACTTTTGGGGCATGGTGAGAGATCTGTAGCAAGCTACAATTTGTATTGCAGTCTTACCTCGTGTTAGTTTCACCTGGAGAATTTCAGATGCATTGTGTTGGGCAACCAGTCTGGAGGTGTGAATATTCTTGGTGAGTATGGACGCTCCTCCACCTTTAGTGTTTTGGTCCTAGTTAGGTGGCTGAAAAGTGTGGTATGAGTTGTAGCCTGGTATTGCAGGGGTGCTCTCTGGAGCTTTGAACCAGGTCTCAGTTACTGCACAGATATCAATGTTCTCCATTTTTAGGAGAGCCTCGAGAGAGTGCATCTTGAGGTTTAGACTTCTAGCACTGAGTAGCATTACCTTCAGATTTTGCTTGCCTGTACCCATTACAGTGGTAGTTTTGTTCTTTGAACCTTGCCTAAACAAGGCACTATAGGGGTGGCAAGAGACTTAGCTAGTAACCTGAATCCCAGGGACGACAGGTGCAAATCATCTCTTGCAAAGCATCATGGTTTGTCGATCATGTCATCCCAGGCAGACAGATACTTGATCCCCTCTGAATGACACCAGAAGCTTAGCCAATAATTGAACTCAGTCATTTTGTCCTTGTACTATGGTATCATTCTGGATGATGGCAGGATGCTACTTAGGTCTAGGGTCATACCTGCCTGGGCTACATGATCCGAGAGCTCTTCCATGGCTCTTTTCATGTAGTCCAGGGAGGTACGTCTCAAGTCATTCACTCCAACATGGACAATGAGAGATTCATATTTGTACCTGCTGTGGACTGACTTGAGTGCATGCATTATGTGGCTTATCCTGGCACCCGACAGGCAACTAACTGTAATTTTCTCCTTATTCAGCCTGGTGAGTGGGACATCAGTGTGCCTGACTGTAGAGTCACCTATGACTAAAGTGTTGGGTACGTTGTCTTGCCTTAGGGGCTGCTGTTGGGTGGCACACTGGTGTTGTGAGCTATGTGACGCTTTGGTTGTGTTTGGGGGTGGTGTTTGTTTGCGCTTTAGCTTTGGAGGTCATTGTTGCTTGGGCAGGTTAATGTTAAGAGCCCCTGCATATGTGGGTTTTATGCTGCTATGTGTGGGTTTTGGTGGTGTGGGTTTTGAAGGACTATGTGTTGTTTGAGGTGTTGTGTGGGTGTTAACCTTCTTCTCTTGACTGTCTAGCACAATCTTGGCTGGAGAGAGCTTTGCTTCCAGTTTGGCTATATAAGTGCATCTCTCACAGGTTGTAGTGTTGATGGTAGGAGGAGAGGGTTGTTTGTGTACATTAGACAATTGCTGCATTGCCCCAGTATGCCCTGATTCACCAGGAGGACAGGAGAAATCACCGTAAGCTGACCCTTGGACATGCTTGGTTAGGTGCTTTCTTTGTGTAGTACAAGAGCTGTTCTCCCCTTACTTTTTGGCAAGGTACTTGCAGTTGCAGGCTGTCTAGTGCCTACAACTGTTTTCTCCTTATTACCAAGAAGAGGTTAGTGCTTGTAACAAATTATGGCTTCCTAGTGCTTTTTAGTGAGTTTTTGAGTAAGTGCTAGTCACAGGTATACAGATTTTAGTGCTACCGCTGATAAGCTATCTAGTTCTAAGAGAAAATTCAAAGAGCAGACTTTCTAGCACTGGGAATAGTTTAATCTTAGCCCCGCAGTGCTGCGCGGTGCACAAATACATGCAAACATGCATATTTATGCCAGAAAGTTGAAAGGGACAGAAATCAGCCCAAAATGGCCAATAAAATTGCAATTTCAGAGCTGGAAACCATTCCTCTAGTGTTAGATAGGCAGTACAACGCTCCCACTATCACTGGTAAGCAGTAGGACCTCCCTCTACCACAGCATGGTCTGGATAGCTTTGAACACTGAAACGGAAGTCCTGAAACCAGCAAAGCCTGGAAACTGGAGTATTCTAATTAGAAAAGGCAGGAAATTAACAAACAATATAGAATTTATTTTTTGGTTAAATCAGGCTAAATAAATCAGTTATACAGTAAATAAGCACAGAAAGTCTAATGCACTCAAGTGTTAGCCCAGAACAGTAAACTCAATTAAAACTTTGCAAAATTAGAAATTTGAAAATTTAATTTTTTTAAATAAAGCAAGGCAAGTGCAAAATTGGAAAATGATTTACAGGCAGAAATACAGTGACATTAGGAGCTAGTCTACTTTTTAAGTTTTCTGAAAAGTGCAGGTAATAAAACAGATCAAACTCAGCAAAAATTGGAAAATTCAGCAAAAAGTACTCTCAGTTAGCACAAAAAGTCTCTCTTTCTCATTTCTAGTGCTGTAGTAGTCTGCAGGATGCCCAAACAAGATCTGCTGATCTAAAACAAGTTCAAACATGTGCAAACGCATGTATTTATGCCAGAAAGTTGAATGGGACAGAAATCAGCCCAAAACGGCCAATAAAATTGCAATTTCAGAGCTGGAAACCACTCCTCTAGTGTAAGATAGGCAGTACAATGCTTGCAATCTAACTGATAAGCAGTAGGACCTCCCTCTACCACAGCAAGGTCTGGATAGCTCTGAACACTGAAACTGAAGTCCTGAAACCAGCAAAGCCTAGAAACTGGACTATTCTAGTTAGAAAAGGTGGGAAATTAGCAAACAAGATAGATTTTTTTGGGGGGGGGTTAAATCAGGCTAAACAATGCAGTTCTACAGTAAATAAGCACAAAAAGGCTAATGCACTTGAGTGTACAGCCCAGAACAGTAAACTCAATTAAAACTTTGCAAAATTAGAAATTTAAAATTGTAAACTTTTTAAATAAAGCAAGGCAAGTGCACAACTGGAAAATAATTTACAAGCAGAAATACAGTGAAATAAGTAGCTAGTCTACTTTTTAAGCTTTCTGAGAAGTGCAGGTAATAAAAATGACCAAAATCAGCAAAAATTAAAAAATTCAGCAAAAAAAGTACTTGCAGTTAGCACAAAAAGTCTCTCTTTCTTGTTTCTGGTGCTGTAGTAGTCTGTAGGATGCCCAAACAAGATCTGCTGATCTAAAACAAGCTCAAACACGTGCAAATGTGTGTATTTATGCCAGAAAGTTGAAAGGGATAGAAATCAGCCCAAAATGGCGAATAAAATTGCAATTTCAGAGCTGGAAACCGCTCCTCTAGTGTTAGATCAGCAGTACAATGCTCCCACTCTCAGTGGTAAGCAGTAGGAACTCCCTCTACCACAGCAAGGTTTGGATAGCTCTGAACACTGAAACTAAAGTCCTGAAACCAGCAAAGCCTGGAAACTGGACTATTCTAGTTAGAAAAGGTGGGAAATTAGCAAACAATATAGAATTGTTTTTTTTTTTTTTTGGGGGGGGGAGGTTGGTTAAATCAGGTTAAACAATGTAGTTATACAGTAAATAAGCACAGAAAGGCTAATGCATTTGAGTGTATTGCTTTCAGTGGTTACCTGTGCTTAGCAATACTATACTGCCACTTAGCACACCTACATTCTAAAGGAAACTGCGGCAAAGCTATCCATGACCGATCAAAATATTTATTTGGTTATCTGGATAATCTGACTGTGGTGACATGCATTCCCTTTTTCAGATGAGCCATGGTAAGAAAAGCTCCACATTTAATATATACATATAAGCAAAACACAAACTACAGATATATTAACATTTAACAGGCTTGTTCATATAATATTAATACAGTAGTTTTAAATTACTGTATTTACAATTGTAGCAATCTCTATGAGATGATCAGGATTACCTTGGACCATAAGAAAAGAACATTCACAAAACTGGGCCAGCCACATGGAATCATATTCCAAAACAAGTTAAACCCCAAGAAGCAGTAAATGGTTTCAAAACTAAACTGAAACAATATTTGCTGAAAGATGCCACCTGCACTTGCTTTCCTGATACTGGATAATTATTCTAAAGAACATTATATAATGACTGCTCAATGATATTCAAAAATGAGCATGCTGATTGGACAGCCCAACCAGTGTGCCTGCTGAAAATCAATCATATACCAATAGAAAAAATATCTGCTGAAGTACCATTGAGTGGCCAGACCTTCTATTGACATACCCTGAGGGACAGCAGAATATGAGAAAAATCAGGTACGTTCTGCTAAACTAAAAAAATAGAAACATACCTGATTTTTCTTGTATTTCTCCACTGTCCCTTATAAAATCCTGACTTTTTACACATAATAAAAAAAATTCAGTGGAGAGTCTCTTTTTCCTTTTTCTTCTCCTGAACTGCACTAATTTACCTGTGACATCCCTGCACTGGCCCAGTAATCAAGGAGCCCCAATCCTCACCACTACCACCAGTGAGGGACATGCACATTGGTAGGATGACAAGCACACACACAGTGAAGTACAATTTCCCTTAAGAGCACATAGAGATCACAGTCACTCTGGGATTGGTTTCTCCCTCTTTCTCCACATCACCAGTAAGACTCTCCACTGGCACAGCTATAGGGTTGAGATCTCAACCGAGTGGCCAAGCCAAATCCTCCAGCACCCTCTCTGTCCAAACAGTGCTTAATGTCCCTGCCCAAGTAGCTGACACACACACACTTTGAGATTTGATTTATACACAAGCACACACCTGGGAAAGGCTGGCACAGGTTTACTAACTATGGCCTATTCTGCCCAGACTATAAGGTAGTACCAGCTGCCAACAGCCACTACTTATCAACTACTTTTAAGGCCCTTACCAAAGGATGCCCAATCTTACTGTGTAATGTTACCATTAATCCAAATGGTAAGTGTGACCAAGGCTAAGGCTATTTAGGAGTGGCCTATACAGTGTCACCAAATACATATGCAAGTACTCTAATTCTCTAAGCAAACAGCCACAATTAAAAGGTTTAAATATATTTAATAATAAATAATAAAAGAACAAGACAATACTCAAACAACACAGTAACTACAGAGTTCAGAATCACATGGAATATTTTAATACAACATTGCAGGACAGTCTCAAATAAAAACAGAAAACATCTAAACTAATATTTACTATATTTCTATCTATATCTAAAATATACTAGGCCTTAAATAAATTACTTACAGAGCAACACACAGGCAGAAGTGCTGAATGGATGTTTCTAGGTCCAAGACAAGATACAAAATGCCCAGACTTTCTCTGAGAGTTCTTAAATTAATAATCAACATTACTGCTGGGTTAGCTCAGACGTCATCACTCTTTGTCACTTGCCTTCAGTTCCCAGGCTAACAGAAACTTAATAGAAATTGTACATTTCTGTGTTAAAAATACTTATCTCTCAGATGTGCAGCTGCTAGGAAGTCATACAGCAATAAAAACACTTTACATTTTAAACCTAGTAATTATTTATGTTTCAAGACAATAGAAATAAACTTCTAGCTTTAGACATCCTGTCTCCTTACTGCATTAACTACCTTTTATAGCACATCATAAAACACTTTAATTTAAACTTATTTTCTTGAAGTTTTTGCAAGTTAACTCTGTATGTTCCAGATTCTACTATTAAAACATACATTTGCACAGGTATATAGTTTATATACATTTCTATTCTTTTCTAGTAGGGTACACTGTGGTTACATTCTTGAAGCTCAGTACATAACATACAGTTCTGCATAAATCTTAGCAATATTCAAAAATAACATAGAATTATTTAAAAAATTCCAGCTAGCTGCACTGGCAGCATCACCCCCCCCCCTGAAAACTCAAGCTAGTGTTTCAAGTGACCCTTAAGAAACGTTATTTGAGAGGGATGAGCCTATCTGGGAATGCCTTACCCCATTCCCTATCTTGAGAGCCCATCTGTGTTGGCATTGCTAACCCCACTGTAGTGCTGTAGTGTCATATCCTATGCTTGCAACCCTAGGCTCCACCTTAGCAACTTGGTATTTTGTTGCCTGACAGTCGATGTAGCCATGTTAAGGGATTGTGGTCTGTAACTACAGTGACTTTTCTTCCATATAGATAAAGCTGAAGTTTCTGCAGTGCCCACACTATGGCTAGGCATTACTTTTCTACAGCTGGATAGCATCCTCCCTGGGTTGGAGGCTATGACTGAGATAAACCACTGGGTGCTCTTCTCCCTCTGAAGAAACATGGCTAAGTACAGCCCCCAACCCATGACTTAAAACATCCACCTGCACAACAAATTATTTGCTGTAAGCTGGACTGGCTATCACAGGGGGTCCTCCCAAAAATCCTTTAAGCTTCTGGACCTTATCTGGCCTGTTTTTCCTTGTCAGGTCTGTGAGGGAAGCAGCTATAGTACTATAAATGGGGACAAACATTCTGTAGTTCTCTGTTGTCCCTAAAAATGCCCATCACCTGCTTTTTGGTAACAGGGGCAGGCCATGCCTGAATGGCTTCCACTTTAGCAGGTTCTGGCCTGATCTTACCACTCCCCACTCTATGTCCCAGGTAGGAGACCTCTGCCATACTCACCTGACATTTGCTGGGCTTAATGGTCGTCCCTGACCTCTGTAGTCTGCCCAGCACCTCCCTGACATGTTGAAAGTGCTCTTGCCAGGAATGGCTATAGATGGCAATATCATCTAGGTAAGCAAGGGCAAAATCTCCTGCTCCTGATAGAATATGATCTACCAACCTCTGGAAAGTGACTGGGGCATTTTTCATCCCAAAGGGCATCTTTGTGAACTCATACAAGCCAAAAGCAGTCAGAAAGGCTGACCTCTGTCTAGCACTGGGAGTCAAGGGCACCTGCCAGTAACCTTTGGTAAGCTCAATGGTGGTAAGATACCTAGCCCCACCCAGCTACTCTAGGGCTTCATCCATCCTAGGCATGGGGTAAGCATCTGACTCTGTGTGAGTATTTAATTTCCTGTAGTCCACACAGAACCTGGCACTGCCATCCTTCTTTGGTACCAGCACCATTGGGGAGGCCCAGGGACTGCTGGACACCTGAATTGCCACTAGTTCCAACATTTCCTGTATCTCCTCCCTCAGAGTCTGTTTGACTCTCTCAGGCACCCTGTAAGGGGCCTGCTTAATAGGCCTTTGAGGTCCTGTATCCACATGGTGCTGCACCAGGTGGGTGCAACCTGGTTTCCCAGTGAACATGTCCCCAAACTCCTGTAACACTGCTCGGACTTCTCAAACCTGTGCAGGGGATAGCTGCTGGGACATTGCTACCCCTTCCACTGAGGTGTCAGTCCAAGCCTCACTGTGATCAGTCACCTGATCCCCCTCATACTCCTCTTGCAATCCACTGCAAATACTCAGCACAAGGGCCTCCCTATCATGGTAAGATTTCATCATGTTAACATGGTACAATTTGTGCCCCTGCCTCCTGCCTAGCAGTTCTGCCATGTAGTTAACATTACTGATCTTCCTTTCCACCTTGTAGGGTCCCTCCCAGGCTGTCTGTAGCTTATGTTTGATAGGAATGAGAACCATTACCTGCTGTCCTACAGCATACTCTCTAGCTCGAGCATTCCTGTCATACCAGACCTTTTTCTGCTGTTGGGCTTCTGCCAAGTTCTCCTGGGCCAAGCCCATGAGTTCCTTGATCCTTGATCTGAGGTTTAGGACATATGCCACAACAGACTCCTTGAGAGATTCACACTTTCCCTCCCACTCATCTCGAATCAAATCTAGAAGCCCTCTCACCCTATGCCCATACAGCAACTCAAAGGGTGAAAAACCTGTGGATTCCTGGGGCACCTCTCTGTAAGCAAACAACAGATGGGGTAAATATTTGTTCCACTCCCTCTTAAACTGATCTGCAAATGACCATAGCATGGACTTGATTGTAGAGTTTAACCCCTCAACAAGACCATTAGTCTGGGGATGGTAGGGATGAGCTTTAGGTGCTTCACCCCATAGTACTTCCACAGAGAAGCTAGCAGGTCTGACATGACATTGGCACCTCTGTCAGTCAGTATTTCTTTTGGGAAACCTACCCTGCTGAAAATCTCTAACAAAGCATTTGACACCTTTTCTGCCTCAATGGAGGACAGAGCCACTGCTTCAGGGTATCTGGTAGCATAATCTCCTACCACTAGGACATACTTTTTCCCTGTGGAACATGGAGTACTCAGAGGCCCGACAATATCCATAGCTACCCTCTGAAATGTCTCCTCGATCACAGGCAAAGGCATCAAAGGAGCTTTCATCTTATCTCCTGCCTTGCCTACCTTTTGGCACTGCTTACAGGTCCTGCAGTACCCTGTTACATATCTGGAAACCCCAGACCAATAAAAATTCTGCATTCTAGCACCAGTGAGGGACGTCATTGGGAGGATGATAAGTACGCACACAGTAAAACACAATTTTCCTTAACAGCACACAGAGATCACAGTCACTTTGGGGCTGTTTTTTCCCTCTTTCTCCACATTCCCAATAAGACTCCCCACTGGCATAGCTATAAAGTTGAGATCTCAGCCAAATGGCCAAGCCAAAACCTCAAGCACCCTCTCTGTCCAACCAGTGCTTTTTGTCCCTGCCCAAGTAGCTGACACACACACACTTAGAGATTTGATTTATACACAAACATACACCTGGGAAAGGCTGACACAGGTTTACTAGCTATGCCCCCTTCTGCCCAGACTATAAGGTAGTACCACCTGCCACCAGCCACTACTTATCAACTACTTTTAAGTCCCTTACCAAAGGGTACCCAATCTTACTGTGAAATGTTACTATTTATCCAAATGGTAAGTGTGACCAAGACTAAGGCTATTTAGGAGTGGCCTATACAGTGTCACCAAATACATATGGAAGTACTCTAATTCTCTAAACAAACCAGCCACAATTAAAAGGTTTAAATATATTTAATAATAAATAATAAAAGAACAAGACAATACTCAAACAACACATTAACTACAGAGTTCAGAATCACAGGAAATATTTTAAAACAACATTGCAGGACAGTCTCGAATAACTACAGAAAACATTTAAACTAATCTTTACTATATTCCTATCTATATCTAAAAGATACTATGTCCTAAATAACTTACTTACATAGCAACACGCCAGCAGAAGTGCTGAATGAATGTTTCTAGGTCCAAGACAAGATACAAAATGCTCAGACTTTCCCTGAGAGAGTTCTTAAATTAATAATCAACATTACTGCTGGGTTAGCTTGGATGACATCACCCTTTGTCGCCTGCCTTCAGTTTTCAGACTAACAGAAACCTAACAAAATTTAACATTTCTGTGTTAAAAATACTTATCCCTCAGATGACTGCAAACTGAGAGCCATTATTGGATCCCCAAATGATGTGGATACTCTACAAAAGGGCCTTACAGAAACAGATGCTTGGTGCCAGATCCATGTGCTCAAGCTCAATGCCAAGAAATGTATAGTTATCTCCTTTGGGAAAAAACATGTACCCATGAATTACCACATAGGTGGCAGTACACTAAACACCAAAAGTGTGATAAGAGACTTAGGGACACAGGTGGACAGTGGTCTCGCCTTCGATAACCACATCACCACAACAGTCAGGAAATCCTTCTATGTGGCACACCTCATCACTAAGAGCTTTCCATTCAGAAAAAAGGAGGTCATTGTCCCACTGTACTCATCCTTCATTAGACCCATTATAGAATACAGCACCCCATTTGATATGTACCTCTCAAGACATCTGCAACAACTGGAAAGGCCGCAGAAATACCTCACTAAAGGAATCACAGGCCTAAAGCAGATGCCCTATGCTGACCGCCTAAAAAACTCCAGCTATACACTGTCACATATCGTCTACTCAGAGGCGATCTCTGCTTACCATACAAGGCCATGTCAAACCCAGAGCTGTTGGACATGCTACACTTAAAGAAATCACAATCCCTCAGAGCCACACATTCCAGGGATCGAAACCTTGTCATCACAATAAACAAAACATGCTGGAGGGATAAGTTCCTGACCCAGAGACTCCTCATGCTCTGGAATACACTGCCCATACATGTCAAGCAGAGCACCTCTTTGGTCCTCTTCAAAAGGAACCTTGATGATTGGATGGGAGAAAGGAAATTCACCCCGGGGATCATGTCAGTCACCCTGCTAGACAGGAGTCCAGGGAAGTAAATAGTGTGGGAAGAAATAGCCAGGGAATTGTTATGGCTAGGCTTGTATAGGCCCTAGGGCCAATAGCCTATTACCAACCTATGAACCTATGAAACTATGTGCAGCTGCTAGAAAGTCAGAGAGCAATAAAAACTATTTATATTTTAAACCTAGTAATTATTTCTGTTTCAAAACACTAGAAAGAAATGTCTAGCTCTAGACATCCTGTCTCCTTACTGCATTACCTACCTTTTATAGCACATTTTAAAACACTTTTAATTTCAACTTATTTTCTTGAAGTTTTGCAAGTTAACTCTGTATGTTCTAGCTTCTACTATTAAAACATACATTTGCACAAATATATAGTTTATATACATTTCTGTTCTTTTTCAGTAGGGTACACTGTGGTCACATTCTTGCAGCTCAGTACATAACATACAGTTTTGTATAAATCGTAGTAATATTCACAAATAACATAGAATGATTTATAAAATTCCAACTAGCTGGGCTGGCAGCATCACAGTAGTGTGCAAGCATGGCAACGTGAGTCTTATATACAAGTCCAGTACAACAGCCCACAAAAGACAATGCAGAAGAAGACTGAAGTGCCATTATACAAAGACATTATGTAAGAAAGGTAAGCAATTACTTTTTTAAATAATGTCATTGTATAAAAACAATAATCTGCTCCTGTTTGTGGGTATATCAGGATTCAGCCATGGTTGGCTTTGTTTAATCACTTGGGCTTTGCCCAAATGATCAAACCACGCCAGCCATGAGAAAATACTAATATACACAGTTGTGGATTATTGCTTAAATAACCTCCTATTGCACATCTGCTTGTACTGTTCTATTCATACACAGAGCAAATACAAATAAAACGTATCATCTCTCCTGCAAATATTACTGAAATGTCATGCAACATTTTCTTATTTTATAAAGTGTGTTTTGTGGTATTAAACTTGATTTTTAAACCAATCCTTTACACTGTTTACTGGAAATATTCTGTATTTTCATTTGTACTGTTGCTCCTTTGGAGACTGGGCATGGCTGAAAAGGGTCATTTAACCAACCCACTTACTTGTTATTAAACTGCAATGAATTAGTCAAGCAATCAATCATTAAATAGTTAGTAGGTAAGAATGTGGGTCCAAAAATCATACTGAGGAAATAAGGACCAAAAAAAGAACAAATAATGTTTATACATTATTTTTTGCAATGTAACTTTAACAGTTTTCCTGAATCTGGTTTGTATTAGTATCTACAATTTTATCTGTAGTGAAGACAAAAAAGCATATTTCATTTTAGAGCAGATAACAAAAGGTGCAACTGAAAGACAGAACCATTGTTTTACTTTGATGAAAAGGAAGGCTCAGACTTTTTGGGCCTTGTGTAATCTTGCTGAGATTTAACGTGAACAGAATTCTTTTGATCAGCATAATTGTCTGCTAATGGTCACATTTCACACCTCCTAATATTCTAGTTAAAAGAAACAAAAACAGTGATGACATAATTTAAACACAAATAAGAAATACAAGTGAAACAGTAAACAGTTTGAGAAAATGTACTTCAAACATGTGTTGTCTCAGACTCGCCAAAAAATTTCCCAGCAGAGGCCACAATTCCTTGACTGCTAGGAAACGTTTTTGACAAATAGCAACACTAATTACTACTGCCATATTTTAATGTATAATAACAGCTTGCATTGGTCTTCTCTTTTAGCCCAAAATGTTAACATAATTTGGTACCTTTTCTTACTTGTTTCTGAAATGTTTTGCTTATCAGACATATTTTGTTATTCTCAAGGCTAGCTGCATTGTTTTCCAACTAAAGGAAATTTGGAAGTCACACTGGTTTGGTTGTATGTTCTGTTGTGATGCTCAGTCTGTCTCAGTAGTAAATGTTCTACTCTGATTTATTATATTCAATACTTACTGATTTACTATACTCAGAATGTTATACTGTTTACTGAAAATATGTTGTATTTTCATTTGTACTACTGTTCCTTTAAATATGTTCTATGAGTTCCTGATAAACAACAACTTCATTATTTTTGGTGACTTTAACTACTCCTCAGAAAACCAGAGCTGTATATACCTCCAATGAAGGATATGCCCAGAAGCTTCTAAAATTAAAAAAAAAAACTCAAAAACTCACTGGACCAGATTGTTAACAAACCCACTACAAGACATAATGTATTTGATTTTGTCAATACAAATATAGCTTCTTCAAGTACTATTCCTCTTGTATCTCCTTCCATTAAGTCGGATTACAAACTTTTGGCATTCTCCTTCAAAAATGCCTAAATTACCTGAAACCTATATCTCAGAATTCAAAGATTTCAAATGTACTAATTTCGTCAAATTCTATTAGGAGGTTCAATGTGCTTATAGTAGCATCAGCCCAAATGCTGCAACAAGGCACCTACACAAAGGAGATTGATGCCCATGTAGATAAATGTATAGAACTGGCAGTCTCAACCAGATCTAAATATCATGGGAAATTCAGGAAACAAACATATCTGCTAGTTGTCCAACATAAATAAACTTTACAATAAAAGAAAAAAATCATTAAAATATTCAGTAGATAAAAAAAAACGTTATGTCAAACATAGTATCAGAGATATTACTAAAGCATTTAAAGTACTATCAGGTCTGCTAAAGCAACCCATGAACTTAGGCTAACATCTAAAGCAAAGGATAATTGCAAAGTCTTCTTTTTCTACATTACGAAACTAAGAAATAGCACCTGACATTGGTCTGAACTTATTCAAAATGGCACTACCTGTTCTGATCCAGTAGACATTACCAACATACTGGCAAACAAATTTAGTGCAAAATTTACCCCAAAGACTGACATCCAAAGCCCATATATCCCTAAATCTGTCAAACCCCAGTCATCACTAAAGAATACTTACTGCAGGTACTTCCCAAGACAAAAGTACCTCTTCCAAGGCACCTGATAACATATACTTTCCAAGACAAAAATACTTCTTCCAAGGCACCTGATAACATATCTGGCTGTTTAGACTCATACATGCCTTTGAAGAACCACTCTTTAAACTGTTTTACCTAAGTTTAGAAACAGGCTTTGCTGTTGAGGTTTGGGGTACAGCAGTGGTGATACCATTGTATAAGGGTGACCCTGCCACTATGCCCAGAAATTATAGAGCCATCAGCTTGAGGAATCTTATATGCAAAACCATAGAACATATCATAACTGACCTAATTTAACTATGATAGGAAAATCTCATTAGACTAGACCCACATCATTTTGGCTTTGTTGAGGATAAATCCTGTATAGTATTTGGCTAACTTCTTTGAAAGGGTAACACAGGCAGTTGAAAGTGATCATGCTATCTACACAGCATATCTTGACCTGGACAAGGCTTTTGACACCATCTCCCTGTGCTAGCATAGTTAGTGAGCTTAATGCATTAAACATTGATCCTTATGTGGTAATGTGGATAGCCAGTTGGTTAAAACAGATAACCTACACAGTGCAGGTGGCAGGTACCTCATCAGAAGTTATGAAGGTAACCAGTGGTGTCCCACAGGACCACAAGACTTAGTACTGGGACCTCTTCTGTTTGGCATTTATTTTTTTGGAGTTCCAGGCCATGAATCCTCTAGCTAAACTAGTTTGCAGATGACTGCAAACTGGGAGTCATTGTCAAGTCTGCCTCCTAAATCCAAACCTTTTAGGAAGAACTTACACTTGTAAATACCTGGTGTACTAAAATGGGCTCAAATTAAATGAAAAAAAGTACCATACCATTAGAGACGCAGCCATCCTGGATCTCTTGTATCATCTCATATCAAATAATCCCCTCTAGTATTAGAACCAGGGACTTGAATCTTCAGTAGATAAACAAATCTCAGTGGATAAATAGGGTCATTATGTAGTGTACTCCTCCACCTCTGTAACAAACTCCCCCTGCATATTAAGCAGTGTGACTCATTATCCTCTGTCAAACGACCTGGGTGATTGGATGGGTACTCACAAATTTACCCCTGACATGAGTGGCCTAACCCTCCTCAATAGAGATGTTATAGTCTAATGAAGAGTACTGACAGGTGTAACTGGTTGCAGTACTCATGCACCTTGAATATTTTATTATGTGTCTGATTTTACTAGACCCATAATTATCTTATTATCTGGTAGCCTTTTACAGACAAATTACACAGTGAGAGTGTTTCAATCTTGTCTTTGGGTGAATTTAACATGTCCAGTGTTTAGCTATGCTTGTTCCTAATACCATCCTTCTTGGATTACCCGATAAGCACCTATCATCAAGACTCCAGCTTTGTTTAGTCTTTAATAAGAGTTTTGTCATATCCTGAACTTTTACTGAGACTCGTACATTTTGTCTATCAGATAACACCTACTACCTCAGTACAGTTCTTGTTTACACAGCACATTTTATCTTGTTTATCAGTTCAGTCCTACAGTCACCCTTAATACTGTCCATTTCGATGTCTTAGACTTTTGTGGAATTACACTGAATCACTGTTGATTTCAGGTAACCATATTATTCTGTAACATATCAGTTGCTTGTTTGTTATTGTCAGTTTATTACAATCTCCTGACAAAACATCTGATTTAGCTAGATGAGGTGTAAAGATTCCTAACTATTGTGACCAAATGGCTTAGCTATATGTGCCACTGACATAGGCTGAAAGAGCTGTCCTCCTCCTTGGTCTCATCTGATGTGGGATTAACTGCCTTGTTTTTCAGGCCATGAAAATCTAGTTCTACTTCAAGACTGTATTCGAATTAACAAATGAGGGAGTTCTAAGACTGTCATGTCGCACCCTTATA
>NC_056743.1:733810483-733840483 GCF_019279795.1 Protopterus annectens
TGGTTGAAATGAATTATTGAAGAAAATTGGAAGGTGATTTTAAGAAACAAACACCTTAGTGACATTATAGGCACCAAACCCTGTTTCATATATAAAAAAACTTCTAATTTAAAATACTTGCTAGAGCATGGGAAGAAAGATATTTGCCCTAGGGTGTTGGCATCTTTCCCTGTAAAGGATGTAAGTTTTGTAGATTCATCTATCCTGAGAGGAAATATACTTTCAGGCACCTCAATTTTGTATTCAACCCTAAAGGGAGATAGAATTGCAAGAGTTTAGGCTATTTGTTGTTCTTGTCATTTTTTTTTTATATAGGCAAGACAACTCGGACATTAGGGTGTTGTATGGGTGAACACATGAAAGCAATAAAAAGCAAGGATGCTAACAATGCCCTAGCAAGACACTGTATGAGTTGCAGGTCTTTTTGTAAATTTTATTTTTTAGTTATTCAAAAAGTTGATTCAGATTTTTTTTTGTTGAACAGTTTAATAAATATTTAGAGGTTTTGGAACTTAAATGGCAGGTTTTACAAAATGCTGATTTTTGTCCTGGTCTGAATGAAACCATTTCTATTAAGAGTTTGTTAAAATATAAATGCGTTTAGGTGAGTTTTTAGAAATGTATTTTGCAAACATTTTTTTTAAACTTTTGTAATTATTTATGGAATTGATTCGATTAAGTATGCTTTTAGATTGGATAATTGAATGATGATGTCACAAAAAGTGGGATTAAATGTTGTGTAATGTATCTCATTCTTTATTCTAATGAAGTTCTGGAAGCAAAGGAATGAAAGTGCTAAAGTGACTTGTGGTTGTTGTTTTTTCTTTTAGCTGGCATGGTGGTTCTGGGTTTTTTTGTTTTTTAGCTGTTAACCCATTTCTCATTTTGTTTGTGATGTTCCTAATGTGAAAAGGTTGTCATAACAGACAGAGTACTTCCTCTACAATAATTTCACTATCAAGTGCCATTTTGACACAAAGTTACCATGCATGGGTTTCACACACTTATTTATTTTTTTTATTTTTAGTTTATTTTTATCAGGTTATTTCATTCCCGTTTGCCACATTGTCAAGCATTAAGCTAACCCTTTATGAACTTGACAGTAATACAATTCCATGGTTCAAAATTTAGCTGCGTAGTTCCTCCTTTGAGGGTCAAGTCAAAATGTCAACTTCCCAATTATCATTCAGAAAAGGGGTTACACGGTAGTCCATGTCAAGACCCATATCATTTACCTTTTATGCATACTATTAACATTTCCATTCCTAAAATGAATAGCCGTTTTCATACCATGATGCAGCAATTTGGTAGCCATACCATTCTGGAGCATTAACCAGGAAATCACTAAACCAAGCTCACTTCAGCATTTCTCAGTCATTTAGATAAACTGAACTGAACATTAACTTTAATATAAAAACAATAGTTTTCCAGTTTAAAATCAGTACAAGTAGAAAAATAGTGCAATGTGTTAGGCAGTTACCTTCCCAAGGGAAGTAACAGAGACTGTAAGACAAGTTAAATAGCTGGGGTCTGGCCAGAGCTCAGCCTTATTTTTGCTGGTAACATTGACTACAGTATAAAGAACATAGTATCACCACTATGAGTTTGTCGTAGGGTTTCCCACTTATTAAACAACCTGGGAAAAGGTTGACTGTGCACTGCCCCTCATTAAAGAGAATTTCTCAGGTTATTCTAAACAGAATCAGTAGTTTTCTGTTCAGATTATACAGCAGGATGCACCACTCTTGGGAATACGGGTTGGAACTCACCAAATCTTTTTATAGTCTCGTAGTCTGGAACATCTTATCTCCAAGCACTGCCTCAGGATATTAAAGTCTTTTTTGAAGATATTAAACATGTTTTTGCAGTAACAATGTGTAACTGTAGAAATATTGTCACCTGAAGATTACTATAAATTCCATATAACTTAACCATTCTACAGTAAACACCTGCTGACAGAGAGACATAAAGTTACTTCCTGTGGCAGAAGTAAAGTCAGCTGTGCCTCCAATCATCCATGGGCTCTTCAAGACTTTAGATTATTTCTATCATTATTATTGACTTAATTGTTATTATTCATGTATCATCCCCACTTAGGGCCAGTAATCTAGGAGTCTGAATCCTCACCACTGACACTGCAGAGGGACGTTCACTTGGAACAAAAATGGATGCATCAGTATTTCCAGATGCAGGCCTCTGCATCAAGCATAATTTTCCATAAGAGCACATAAGGTACACACTCAGTCTGGGGGCTGTTTTTTTCTCTCTCTCTCTCTCTCTCTCCAGATCCCCAGTAAAACTCCTCACTGGTACAGCTATAGAGTTGAGTCCTCAGCTGAGTGTCCAAGCAAAGTCCTCCATCACTCTCTCTGTGAAACCAGTGCTTTGTGTCCCTGCTTCCAGCAGCTCTCTCTCTCTCACACACACACACACACACACACACACACACACACACACACACACACACACACACACACACACAGACACACACACACACACACACAGAGTTTGAGATTTCAGTTGCACACATACACACACACACACACACACACACACACACACACACACACACACACACACACACACACACACACACACATACACACACACATACACACACACATACACACACACACACACACACACACACACACACACACACACACACACACACACACACACACAATGGTAAAGTTTGGCACAGATTTACTAGCCTTAAGACAAATGATAGTGTTTTGCCAATGCAGTAAGGCTTTCAGGAGTGGCCACAGAGTTACTAAATGGATAAAAGTACTCTCAAAGGTTAAAATATTCTCCAAAGGACCATCCACAATGAAAAGTTTAAATATATTTAATAATAAATAATACAAGAACATAAAGATATGGAATATCAGTTTACAATCAGCACCAGAGTTTCAATCCCAGGAAATATTAAATTAACACAAATGAATAGATTCACACAGATACAGAAAAAACAGTACTTAACTAATCTCACTATAGTTTCCTGACTTATCTAATAAATTACTATTCCCTGATTCACTTACTAGAGGAAGGCATGATGAAGTAGGTGAGGGGGTCCTTCTTTGTCAGGTTCCAAAAACTGGGCGAGTTTTCTCTGTAATATCTAAATATTATTTCAGAGTTAGTTACAAAATGACATCATATCTGATCATCTGACTCTGTTTCCCACACTACCACATCACTATAAACTTCCAGGAATTAGCACATATAGGTTCATAGGTTCATAGGTAGGTACTAGGCTATCTGCCCTAGGGCATTTATAAGCCTAGCCAGAATGTGTAGGCTTTCACCTCCCTTTTAGACTTGATTCCTGTGCCTCTTTTGAAAGTGGTTCCATTTTTTTATAGTTGTGGCATTGCTGACCAAATGCTAAGCACTTTTCTCTTTTAGACTCATGATTGGCACCACAATTATGACAGTTAACTATGAGGTTTGCCTTGGGTTTTGTTTACTCAACCCTTTGCTGCAATGAGCATGTCCATTTTTCTGAGCCTTCCTTTGAACTTGCTGGAAAGGTACAGGTCCTCCCTGGAAACCCTGCATGGGCTACAGAGACTGCCATGTGCTTGGACCTGTTTCTGTTAACAATGCTGCATACTGTCTACATTTGCTCTAGAAGCTGCTGAAACCATGCTTTTTTCACTTGCAAGCATATTGGTCTGCCTTTCTGTAAGCTTGTGTATTTGACAAATCTCTATGGCTTTGCTCAATGTTAAATCACTGTCTCAAAGCAAAGTCTTTCTCACTGCAGCATTATTAACACCACACACAAGCCTGTCTTTTATCAAATCATCTTTCAAATCACCAAATCTGCACGTTTTAGCTTTCTTTCTCAAGTCAGTAATCTAAGTAGGAAAAGTTTCCCACGGCTTTTGATCTGTTGTGTGAAAAACGTGCCTCTCCAAAGTAACATTCATTTGGGGTTACACATTTCTCTAAAGTTATGCTTCAAGCACTCAGGGTCTATCCTTAATTCAGCTTGCACCAACAATATGATGATTTCCCCCCTCTCCTACATATACTGCTGGTGCATACACAGATGAACGCTCTCTTTCCTAATATGGACATCTTTGTCAGAAAAAGCTGCTTGTATGAAAATATCTTATTCCTGCTCAAACACTCTCCAATTCTCTGCAATATTATTATCAAACACAAGGGGTGCAGGTCAGAGAAACGCTTCTGCCATGCCAACAAGCAGTAGTAAAGACCCTAGTAATCATATACGAACATACACATATGCCAGAAACTCATAGTTATGCTCAGCTGCACAATAAACTCTTCAAAATAACTGCACTTTGCAGAATTTCTCTCTGTAGCACAAGAAACACTTCAAAATGACTGTACAATGCAAAATAACTCTCTGTACCATAAGAAACACTTTGAAATGACTGTACTCTGTGAAATAATTGTACTTTGTACTTTGCAAAATAACTTTACTTTGCACAGCAAACTCTTCAAAGTAATTGCACTGTAATAAAGCACGTACTGCAAACACTTTGCACACTTTGAGATACTTCAAACAACTCTTTATACTTTAAATAGTTTTAATTAATGCAAGATAGTAGCTTATATTAAAAACATGGTCATTTGCTAAAACATGCCGTCATTTTGCCTTTTTGTGGTCATTTTGCTTCTTTATCCATGCTTGTTATGTTCATTTCACTTTTTTATGTTTTTATGTTGTGAAGAACTAACCTAGAAGAATTAGCCTTGTAACTTCCTATGATCCTATGAGCTCTCTCCAACTGCTTGATATATCTACTAATGTATATCCTTGTATTACAATATATACCTTGAAATTTGCTAAAGTGTATTGCACCATCTGGGAGTTGTAAAACAATTTTATCAGTTCGGCTCTTCCTACAGAGACTAATAAACCATGCTTCTTACAGACATTGTATCTCTGGCTTCATTCAAAACTGTGAGATAACATCTTTATGGCCTAGGTCCAGTAATTTAATTTCAGAATATTTTTCAAGGTCAGGTGGATTGAGATTAACCTGTTCTCTTCCAGTATCCTCTGTTACGATGTATTAATTTCAACAGTTACAATGCATACATTTAATCAGTTATTACATGCATGTATATTTCTTTTCTCTCCAGCAGGACCCACTGTTGAAACATTCTCAAGACAAGCAACTTTGCAAATATATTTTTCAACACAAGCACCTGTACAAATCAATTTGATACACAAATGACATATAATTATTTCAAAAATTCCAGCTAGCTGTGCTGGCATATGTTACATATCCACTGTCCTACTTCTCCTGGCATAGCTGGCAATACCTTACATCATCGCAATTCATTATATAATTTCACTGCTACTTCCAACTGCATGTCTGAATCCCCTATTACTTTTGGTTGATTTCTTTACAAATGGTAATTCAGTAACAGTTTTGTATTCCATTATTGTAACTATACTGTGTCTGTAAACGAGGCATTGAGGTTCAGTTTACCTAGCAGACAGCCAGGCAGGCAGAAAATAAACACTTAGATAGAAAAACAGACAGAGAGACAGACACATAGATGCTTAGTACATCCCTATTGCAGCAAAGCATAGCACAGTAGTTCTCAACAAATACAATAATATAAGTGAGACAAATGTGTAAATAATGTTATAGCAGTGTTACAAAGAGTCCACTGTAGACAGAGTAATGTTTGTGAAATTGTTCTGATATGTTATACCTATATCTGGTCTGACTAATGAATGTGGGCTTGTTTACAGAGATGACAAGTATAATAAAATAAAAAGGATAGAGAAACACAGTCGGAGAACATTCACCCTTCTGTATAAAAGGATTTGGTGTCTAAGCAGCTGCTGTGGGAGAGAGGATTAACCAGTAAAAGAAGACCTGAAATGAAAAAACAGAAATTGTTCTTTGCAGAGGAATAGAGAGACAGCTACCAACAGGGACTGATTCCCAGGAATAGAGAGACAGCTACCAACAGGGACTGATTCCCTGGAATAGAGAGACAGCTACCAACAGGGACTGATTCCCAACAGTGTAAGACTCAGTATAAGACTGAATCAAACTAAAATACTTGCTGTGCTTTTGGTTAAACCATGATACTTTGTTTTTACTTGGAAGTAGCTGCGTTTAATTTAATTTGTATATAATAAACTACATTTTTATAAGACTGGTGGTTTTAACTGCTTTAAAGGGGAACAGCACCCTAAGATATATATATATATATATATATATATATATAGGTGTGTATGTGTGTTTCAGCATATCTTGAACTTGTCTGCATTGATGATGTTTCTGTATCAAAGTAAGTGGTTATTATTTTCTAATTCATTGTACCCCAAAATGGCCTGAAAGGGACTTGCCATGAGTAGCATGATTTTGTTTTACAGTAGATGCCTTAGGATTCCTGATGTGATATTAAAATCATACGATAAGATCATTTACTGTGTTTTATCCTCTCACCAGCTTACAGCAGCGCTGTGCTTATTTATGACTGTCAGCATCAGTCCACGTCTGTAATTATTTTGCTTCCTTTGATTTCCATTAGTAGCCATCTCTGATAAAACATTTTAAGGAATGTTTAAATGACATACTTGAAAAATGTAGCTGAGTCAACTGCTCTTTTCAAAGTAAGAACTGTAGTTCAGTGTTCAAGTGTGACAAATCTAACCCCTGTGATTAACAGGTGTTACTTGGGCTGATATGGTTTGTGTTGCATTCAGAATGTTTAATATTGTAGCTACAGTTAGAGTCATTGATGTTAATTTTCTTTCCCCAAGTGAATGACTCGTCTCAACAAAACACTGTATGCATTGAAAAATGCTATAACAATACACCAGAAGAAACATGCACCTTTATATAAAATGCAGTGAGAAAAAATGCTAAATCAAATACTGACAGAAAAAAGAAGAGTAAGATGAAAATGTTTCTTTCTTTGTGGCACTCAAAGTTTGATTAAAGGGAAAAGCAACTTATTTATAATAATAAAATACATAAATAAATAAATAAATAAATAAATAAATAAATAAGCATGTTTGTTTGCTTCTGAAAACTAAGCTTGGAAGCCTTGCTTTTGTTCAGACCCCAGGCTACACTATTTATCTGAAGTGTGATGCTGCCAGTTTGTGACTAATAAATTACATTTAAATGCTGTTGTTTGAGAGCCATTGTTTTTAGTGGGTATGTAGCTGAAATAAGTGATCTGATCTAATTACTTTGCCACTCTTAGTCTTCATGATGTATCATATTATGAGACAAATATAGGAAAGAAAGGCAACCAGAAAGAAAAAAGTTTAGACATAAAACAAATGGAATACTATTACGTTATGCCTTTTCTATATCTTAATTGTTTGGTGTTGGATTACAGGGAAGGAAAATCACTTTCTGGAAGGAAAAACATATGAACATAGGAGCATAGGAAGTTACCAGGCTATTGGCCCTGAGGCCCTTATAAGCCTAGCCAACAGTTTAGCCCATGTTTACACAAGTCACCACCTGATGCCCCTGTCCAGCAGGGACATAGATGAAATCCCAGTAGGGTTGCCACCTTTCCAAATGCACAAAGTGGGACATTTGTGCTACAAACATCAGATTTTTGCAGGGCAAAACATACCCACGGCCAGTACAAAGGACAGAACTTCAATTTTTTGCTTGAATAAAAGTCTATTTTTGTAGCATTTTAGTTCCTTATTCTGTTTTATAAATACATTTTTGTTGTTTCAGATAACTACTAGTTTACTTTATTGACATAAAAAAATAAAAAAAATTTTGTCCTAAAATCTCAATCTCATTTTGCATTTTTTCATTTTTTTTTTGGACACAACTGCAACTGCCAGGACTTCCTCGCTCCTAAAGTGGGACAGGTGGTAACCCTAAATCCCAGGGGTGTATTTTCTGTTTCCCATCCAGTTATCCAGGTTGCACTTAAAAAGGGATAATGAGGTACTCTGATTGACATGAAGGGGGAGTCTAATCCACAGATGGGGAATCCTCTGGGACACAAATCTGTTCCACCAACAAGTACTATTGATGTCACAGACCAGGTTGAGGTCGTACATGTGTGTTACTCAAGTGGAGCTTGACTTGAGGATATGCAGTAGTCCCATCAAGGTGGGGTCTGAGATTGCTTTGTATGCCAGACAGAGGCTACCTCTGAGGAGTCTTATGAAACTAAGTAGAGGGACAGGGCTTTTAGCCTATCTGTGTATGGTAGATGTTTGAGGCCCTGGATTTTTTTGGTGGGGAACCTCTGTGGTCTCTCCAGCTGCTGCATGTGCTTTGCGAGGTACATGCCAAAAGGGGCATTGTACTCAATAATGGGCCTTATAAGGGAAGAATACAGGGATCTTATGATCTTCTTGTCCCTGGATGAGATACCTTTACTTATGAGGTGGGCCATGTGGAAAGCTTTCTGTACAGTGGAAGCAACATGGTGGTCAAAAGTCAGGTTGTTATCAACCTGGGTGCTGAAATCTCTCACAACTGACTGTGTGCTTAGGACATCATTATTAATGTGATCATTTGTGGGGACATCACTCTCCCCAAAGGGGGGATGATGCATTTTTTTTTTGGTATTCAGCTTGAGGCCATGTTTCTGGCACCAGTCATTTGTTTGGATGAAACCCTCTTGGAGGATGTCTACATCACTAGGGGAATTGATGACAGTGCCCAGCTTGCAGTCATCTGCAAACTTGGTCAGCCATAGCCACTGGTTTTGGCCTGCACTTCAGAAAAGTATATCCCAAATAACAGAGGCCCCAAGACCTATCCCTTTGGTATGCTGCTCATTACTGGTCTACTGCTTGAGGTGACTTCCCCTGTTTTGACTAGGTGGGTTCTATCAGTGACACAGTTTGCTTCCCATCTGGTAACATAATGATTGATGCCGAGTTGAGAGAATTTATCTATTATGCCCGAGTGGGTAATAGTGTTGAAGGCTTTGGCCAGGTCATGGTAGGTGGTGTGCACCATCTTCCTCTTGTCCATGGCTTTGGTGACTGTCTCAAAGAAGTCAACCAAATTTAACAGACATGACCTCCCCTTGATGAAGCCAAACTGTGTGGGATCAAGTGTTTGGAAGTTGTCAATATCCTTGTTAATGAGGTCCATGATAATCCATTCCATGGCCTTGCAGATCAAGCTAATTAGGCTGATGGGTCTATAATTCCCGGGATCAGTGGACGCTCCACCTTTATGCAAAGAGATGACAGTGGTTGTCCTTCACTCAACTGGGATGAAGCCAGTACTCAGGCTTTGGTTGAATAGGGTGCCTAATGGTGCTGCAAGTTCCTGCCTGAGTTCATGTAGGATGCAGCCTGGAATGTTATCTGGTCCCATGGAAGTTGTATTTTTTTTACTTTTGAGAGGGCAGTGATGACATGTTCCCTAGATATAAGGGGAAGGGGCAGGTACTGAGGATGTCCAGATTTACTGATAGGGGGAACAAAGGGGTGAAGTTTTCACTGAATCTGTCAGCCAGCAGGTTGGCTATAGCTACAACATTTGTGTATGTGGTGTCCTTGACCAACAGTTCTAAGCAGATCTGGGTGCTTCCTTTGAGACTGAGGACATATGTGAAGAAGGCCTTATGATTGTCTCTAGTAGATGTGGCCAATTTTGACTCAAAGTTTGCTTTGGAGGATTTCACTAGTGCTCTTATTTGCTTGTTTAGGCTAAGGAGAGATTGCTTCCAACTGGACAGCAATTTTTTTGTCCTTTTGTTATAGAGTTTATTTATTGCAGATGTCCACCAGACAGATTACTCTTCCTTGCAGAGGATGATTCTGTCCTGTCGGGTATACCTGATTCCATGCATCTGTATAAATGATTGTATAGTACTTTGGTGTAGATTTGGACATTGGTGCCTGTTCCACTTTGGGGGAGGGGGCTGCAAAGCTGTTTATACCACCCCTCAGGAGGTTGTAATCAGCTCTGGAGAAGCTTTTTTGTTTGACCCCAGCTAGAAGGGGTCAGGGGAGATGGTGACTTCAAAAGTGACCACTTTATGGTCAGATCTTACCAGGGAGGATGATACTGTAAGGATGCTGCAGTGGTCACTCATGTTGGTCAATACCAGGTCCAAGATATTATCACCTCTTGTGTGGGGGCATCAACTAGCTGTTCCAAGGCATTTGCATTGACAAAATCAATGAATCTCTGGTCATTTGTGTTCTGGCATGAGTAGTTCTTCCAATCTATGTTTGGGTAGTTAAAGTCACCCAGGATCAGGGTAAAGGGTTAAACTTGATGGATTTGAAGAGGTCCAGATAAGGCAGAGTGGGCATCTTGAGTCAAATTTGGGGGCCTGTAGCTAGTTATGATTTGAAACATAACATTTTAGTGGAGTTCTCCTTTAATCTCCCACAATACTAACATACATAGATGCATACACACATACACACATACATATAGATGGAAGAACTATCTTTGAATATTTTCTGATGTTTGGAATTTGGCATGTTTCAATACTTACACAGGTCTAGTTTTAGCTCAGAGGTCTTAGAGTTCATAAAAACTCTCTGAAAATGCCCGCAACTTCTTAGTGCAAGAAATCTGGACAAAGCCAAAAATAATATGTATGTCTTGGAATGAGTTCTGCTATATTACAAATGTGCTTCCAAAACTATGACTGACACCACCTAGGACGTATTTAGTTATCTGAGGTAATTGTATGTATTTCTCCCATCTAATTATTTATTTCTGTCAGACCCCCTCCTTGCTACCATTGAAAAGCTCTATACCACTGTCTAAACAGTCAGCCATTCACTTTGGTCCTCTCAACAGGTGCCTTACCTGATACCTTTAATTGATCACCTGCACATCTTCGCAATAAGGCATCATAAACCTAAACAAAAACAACATTAGTACAACCTTGTTCACAACCTCTCTTCCTTTAATAAAGACCTATTCAGACCTATTCATCACAGCAATAAAATCAGTCAGCTGGCGAGCTCTTCAAACCCTTCCACTCAATGAAGCTGTAGCTCTGTTCAACTCAGTTTTCCTTAACATACTAAATGAACTAACTCCAATAAGAACCAAAAGAATGAAATCAAATCCAGCAATCTGGTTCTCAAAAAGTACTAAATTGCTCATGAAAATGAGAGAGAGAAATATTGCAATTCCTATCCGTATTAGACTAACTTAGCTTTAATTTCTCTACAAACTGTCTAAAATTTCTCTAAATATTAAATGATTGCCATATTCCTTGTATCAGTTCTTAACCCATGTTTTTATATTATGCTAATTTTTTATAGTTATTTAAACTGCAGATGTTTTGGTTTTATTTTTGAAGATTGTAAAATGATTGTTCTTAAAATGTTTTGTAATAATTTGGACCTTTTCTGCCAGGTCTTCACTGAAAATAGGCTTATACCCAGTCAGACTTTCCCAGTAATCAAATGTCAATAAATAAATAAATAAATAAATATAGAGAGAGATAGAAAGAGCGACAAGACAGACATAGCCTGGAAAAATGGAAGCAAGTTAAAACTATAGCTGCCCATCAATATTATAAATGTCTCAGAAACTCCACTAAAATCAAGACTGATAAAAAAAATAATGTATTAACATACATGCAGCAAATTATAACAACGCCAAAGCTTTTTGGACTACAGTCACCTAGCTGCTAAAACTTAGTACACCAACAAAATCTACAGCTACTTCACATAGCCAAACTCACAGCATAGCCAGCAAGTTCAATACCCACTTCATCCAAACAGTAACCTGTTTTATTAAACACTCCGTACAGGCAGACCAGTTCTTCTTCTCAATTGTTATCCCCAAAACGCTTGCACCCAAACCAGTCTCAATTTGTATAATCAAAAAACTATTACCAGCCTTAAAACCTACCACCCTTGCTCCTGATAGCATACCATCTGAGTATTTAACAACTGCTGCTGATTCCCTAGTTTTTCTGTCTCTATCCTAATCACCTGCTCTATCAGTGAAAGCTATGTCCCAACCCAGTGAAAAATATTCTACATTCATTCACTCCATAAAGGTAGAAACTCAGGTGACCTCTCAAATGTCAGGCCTACAGCCACACAGTCTCCACTCTCAAAGATTCCAGAGAAGTGTGTCTAGTCTCAACTTACCAGCTTTATCACTGACAACTGCCTCCTCTTCCCTACACTGCATGGTTTCCATCCATTTCATAGTATATGTATAGCTTTTCTTAGTTTTATAACATTTGTTAACCATTATCAAAACTGTGGGAATTCAGTCTCAGCACTTTTCCTAGATTTATCCAAACCTTTTGACTTGATATTCCACCAGACATTGCTTCAAAAACTAGCTTATGTAGAAATACTTGAAACTTCACTATCTCGGTTCTCCAGATACCTCACATATAGGCAACAGGCAGTAAAATCGCAAAATGACCTCTCCTCTTTCCTTCCCATTACAGTGGGTGTCCCTCAATAATCCATTTTAGGTCCCCTGTTATTCAACATATTTATTAATGATCTCCACCTACCTTCTAAACAAGCCACTATCATACAGTACACAGATTACTCAACAATCATCTGTTCTGCTAAAAGCATAGATAAATTAAAACAGCTCACCCAGGAATCTTTGGCTGTCTGATACAGAGCTGCTTTTTAACCCTAAACAACAAAGCTGATCCTATTTACCCTAAGTTTTTGACTGACTACAAAAATAATTTAAAAATCACTTCTACTTGGATCTATATTAGATCACCGAATGCTTAAAAAAGAGAACGGTGATTAATTGACCCTATGTAAGTGAAAGCTTACAATTTTGAACTGTCAGAACAGTAATTTTTTTTCCTAGAGAAAATAATTGATGGTCCAACAAAAAAATATGAATAAAACACTTTAAACATTACATTAAGTGGGGGGCTTTGCCCCCCACACCCCCCCTACTTAAATATACCAACTCCGAGACCGCACTACAGTGCCAAAAACGACAAAGTAACAAAGCGGCCAAGCAAATTATTTCCCAAAGAAAGAATTCACTTACAAGCCGCTTCGATCTTTTGGCGTTTCTGTCTTTTGAGTTCGACCAAGACACATTCGAAAAAATGCGTCTTCGGTCTTCTAATAGGGAACTTTCCACTTCTCCTTAACAACAACAACATAGAACTAATAAGTCACACCTAGCTTCTAGGAGCCATTATTGATAAAAGCTTAAAATTTGATTGTCACATAAAATAAGCAGTAAAAAAACACCCACCAAAATCTAGGTGCACTCTATAGAGTCAAACAATACCTTGCAGATAATGCCATGAATAAGTATTGCTCAATTCCATTTCATCCCTACACTACTTGGCCCTACTTTCATCCTGATTAACTTGCAATCCACGCAATGGTCAATTTTGGAACAGTACTAGAATAATGTAGTGAAAATTGTCACCAATCATCATTATAGGACACATCACTGTTTGTCCCTGAAAAAAATTCAATAATTAGAGTAAAGGTACTGCCTTACATTTTCCCAACTAGTCTCTTTTCCACAAACTCATTATCCAGATAATGTCAACTTAATAACCAAGTAGACAGCTGAGGTCCAATGACAAAATGTTAATAACTGCTACAAAAGCTAACAACTCATCTGGCGGCTCTTTGTACTTCTCTTTCCTGGTTAAAATTTGGAACTCATTTCCTTTCACTCCAAGAAACACAGTAAACACCCAACTCTTTTAAAGTACAAACAAGAGAATACTTAAGAGATACCTGGATCTGAACTTGCACAATTCCTAGAGGATACATTTTCTGCCCCTTACTTTATCTTGTTCTTTCCAATCACTATTCTTTCTGACAGCATTATGTCCTCAGTTATTGGTCCAAAATCTTCTCCTTGTCCTCCAGCTGTCCTAAAATATTCTCTCTCGCCTCTTAACACTAATCCTATGCTTCCTACTTTTCTCTCCTTCTAGCAAGTTCATTTTCAAATATGTTTCATAGCTCTTTACATTATCCATTTATTAATTAGTGATACTCTGTTTAGATTTTGTATATTTGTTAATTACTTTGTTTAAATTCTGTATATTGTTAATTACTTGTATACGTTTGTACACTATGTTCTTTATGTAATGTAATTTTTCTAGAGGTTTTCTACCCCAGCCTCCTGTGAAAATGAATAGCTTTCTGTCCAGCTGAACAATGCTTGAAAACAAATGTAACAAATAAATAAGTGGCTGCATCATCCATGTACAGTATGTGTGTACATACCACTATATCCAGCAAGAGAGAGAATGGTGAAGTGGGGTGGACCGGGTCTTATCTCATCATCCCTTGAACACAGAGGCACATTTCATCTTCTTTGGTGCTGTGATTATGACTTCTATAATTTGAAGGGCAGGAGCCTCAGATGGTCCCTTATGTTTTTCTTGAGATGAACATATTTCTCTTATCCCTTTTGAGTCGTGTGAAATGACATCAGAGTGAGGAATAGCTGTGTCACAGTGCATATTCTCTCAATATACTCTTGAGAGGCTTTGTGACTGTATAGTAACCTTGTTTCCATCTAGATGATTCCAGAAAGCAATGTCACTGCAGATCCTTACATGCCCTCTTCTTACAAAACAGAAACTCGTTTTATGATGCTAGATGCTAGATCCATTCTTTCAGCTGTTCCTGCCAGTTACCTGGTCCTTCTCCCAGTCCTGGATAACCAACAACATGATCAGCCCCCTTGCTTGTGTGTGACAGACAGGAATGGTACTTTCTTGGAATCCTATTCCGGTAATGACACTGCAGGACAGCTGGTACATGCCAGAGGTGCCTTCCTTTAGATTAGATGAAATAACATGTAAAAAGAACAGCCTATCTATTTGCTCTTGTAGAGAACCAGCTGAATGTTAAAGATCCCCTGTAACCATTGATGAAAAGCAGAAGACTTCTCGGTACTGAACAGATATTATCTTGTTAGCATAGATAATATCCTGTGTCTGTGCTGGAGAAAGACAATTGTGTTGCAGTGCTCTGTCTAGTCAATAAACTAAAATAAATCATTAAAATTCCTCTACTTTGATGGAAGATGCACACCCCACATGACTGATGTTCTTTTTACAACGCTTCCTTGCTGCTTTCTGAAAATATTTCTCTTCTTTGTTCATGCCCTGCACTGTTAGTGTATGCAGCATGATCTGGGGACATATTTGAAACTAGGCAGGCTTGACCTGTTGTAACAGCAACTACAAAAGTTTAATATGAATGAGTTGCTGGTTTCATTGTTTGCAGTCTGATATATTCTTTGATTTTCTGAGACCACATTTAAATAAATAACCCCAGTTCACACACACACACACACACACACACACACACACACACACACACACACACACACACACACACACAGTGCTAGGAAGCTTTGCATATTTAATATTTATAGCATATTTAACTCTGTCATACTGAGGTGTGCCCTCTTCTGGTTATATTTAGGTATTGTAGTTTTACATTATATCTCATCGCGAATGTGTATTATCAGGCCAAGTTCATGAAAGGTGAGATTTGCAGTAGTTGTTTCAAAGAAAACTTTGCTAGATTTTCAAAAGAGAGTTAAACAGTTCTGAAACATACCATATCCAGTAAATATCTTGTTGTTCCCTACTTTCGGTAGATCTGGGAAGCACTTAACACACCACTGGTGAGGTTTTACATGTCCCTGCTATTCAGCATTACTTGGTAACTTTACTTTTGCTTATTCCTTACTTTTTCTCTGGGTCTTACTTACTTTTATAATTTGGGACTCAGTGAAGCACTGTATTATGAGCTATGTGGTCTGGAGATGGGGACAGCAGGTCTGCTAATACATCACATGAAGGTTGCGGAGCTGGGTCTTATGTGATGTGTGCCAATTCTCTTCAAGTCTTGTAGAAAGAGACAGTGTATAGCAACAGGGTTACTGACATCTAGACCCCCTCCTGTACCCTTTCACATTGTGTTATGAAGTTATAGTTCTCTGATAAACACCTGTTGGAGTTTCAGTTTTCATTACATATTCTTTTGGTAACACTGCCAAAACCCTGGGGCAAGAAAGACCTGAAAATGGCACTGACAGTTCTATCCATCCATCCATCCACAACACCTTTTTTCCCATTTTTGTACGTGGGGTTAGGGTGTCACTTCAACAGTGACAGTCATCTAGAGCCAGGGTTTACACTGCCACGTGGCTAGTCATGCTGTGGTAGTTCTTCCACACTACACACTTGCATACACACCCACACTTATAACTAATTCAGACTGTCCACTCCACCTACTGCATGTCTTTAGTATGTGGGAGGAAACTGGAGCTCACAGAGGAGACTCACATAAACACAGGGAAGATGAAGTGTCACTGACAGATGATTCCTTTATGTCCCAGATGTCCTAGTGTTGGGTAGGGAAGGTGTCCTCCAGCTTGAGAATGATAGTATTCAGACTGACATTAGACTTCTTGCAGGCAGGAATTCCCAAGACTCATTACTGCAATGGGGATCTATTCAAATATTTACAATTATAGTAAGTACCTAACACAAGTTTCTCCCCCAGACAAGAGTGACTTGCTCTCTGCAGGCAAGAAAGGAGTAGCTACCCCCAGGTGGAACAGCTTAAGCATCTCAGGAGGATTGTTGAAGATTGAGAGTAGATGAGATCTGGAGACTGACCAACAAATGGATGCAGTGATGGCAGTTTTTCAAGCATTGTATCAGACTGTGGTGGTAAAGCAAGGGCTGAGTCACAGAGTGAAGTTCTCAGTTTACTGGCATTCTATATCTTCAGTGTCAGTTCTGATCATAAGCTTTGGGTAGTCATGAAAATGATGGAATCATGTACACAAACAGTGGCATTGGAGTGTCAGGCTTGTATCTGATGCACCAGGGACTAGAGATCCCATTGCTGCTCCCTAATCTGGCATCCCTTTTGAGCAGCAAATAAAATGGGGGTGTCCATTCTCCATACTGGTGTTCCTCCCTTCTGTAAGGAAAAGCCCCAGATTCCAAAGCCATATGCTTAACATGAGAGCAAAAACAAAAAGGTCCCTTATCCCACCTAACACACCCACCCTATCCTGTGTCTTAATGTAAACATGACCCACACCCTACACTCCCTATGGGAGAACAAAAAATGAAAATAAAAAATAAAATAATGGCTTTTATCCTATCTAGCACTCCCACCTAACCTGCACCTCAACATAATAACGTTCTATGCTGTCATGCTCTATGTGAGAGGGGGTAAAAGCAAACCAAAAAAGTCTTCTTTAATCTGGCTTTCCTTCCATTCCTAAGGAGGAGTACCGGGTCCTATATCCTCATTGCTCTACTGTCCCATAGAGGACACATGAGGAGTATACATTTAAAAAAAAAAGGATCTGCCAATATCACCCCTGACACCTAGGGCCCAAGGCACTGCCCCCTTTGCCCCCCCCAAGTGATATTCTATACGGTACACTTACATGTAATCACTTATGCGTGAATACCAGAGTTTTCATTTAAAGATGAAAATTGTGGTATGCAGGGACTTTATCTTTCCCCCTGAGAAACAGCTGTGTAGGAGGTGGTATATACTCACACACACACACACATACACACTAGTAGTTTAGGTATAAGCGTGCAGAGGATCTTGCCTCAAGCATGTTTTTTGTGTGTATGTGTGTAACCAGACAGTTATTTATAATCAAAAATTTACAATGTTTTGTGACTGCATGTATGAGAGTCTATCACAAAATAGTTACACTTTCATCAGGAAGCCACAATAATTATCATTTTCAAAATTGCTAGGCTCACTTCCTCTGATAGAGTGAGGAGATCAACATTAAAAGAGGATCGTAGAGTAGAGCCACTGCTTCTGTGAGTTTAAAGGAGTCATTTAAGGTAGTTTGGGCACCTAGTGAGGATGCCTTTTGGACACCTCCTGTGGGATACTTTCCTTGCACAGTCTTCTGGGAGGAGTTTGTAAAGAGACCCAAGACATGCTATAGAACTTATATCACTCAGTTTGCTCAGAAATACCAGGGGATCTTACAGAATGAATTGAAGACTGCTGTTTTATTTATTTAACGTTTGTTTACCAGAAAAGTCTGACTGGGACACAGCCCATTTTCAGTGGAGGCTTGGGGAGAAACACTCCAGACCCATGTCTTTGGAATGTGGGATGAAACCGGAGCACCCATAGGAAGCTCATGCAGACTCCGCACAGAAGGCACCCCAGCTGAGAAGCAAACCAGAGAACCTCTTGCTGTGAAGCGACAAAGTTAACCACTGCACCGCTCAACTGTTGTTGAAGATAGGCAAGTCTGATCTACCCTGCTTTGCATGCTACCCCAATGACCCTCATCAGAGCAAGAAGTTTAAAAAATGGACCAATGGATGGTGTTTCTCTGCCTGGACTCACATTGTTGGAGCTGCTTAAGGCTCTGGCTTAGGTCCTGTCCTTTCTTCCTTTTTTATAAATGATCTACTTCTGGGTTTTCCAAGACATTATCTTGTACTATCTATAGATGATTTGATCTTGCTCTGAAAAGTCTTCTAAATTTTTCCTAGTCTCATTTCAAATGAATACACCACCTACTGGCTCTGGTTTGAAAATCTTAACATTAAAATTAATCTTCCTAAAATTAGTGCTATGCTATTCAGTACCTGACAGAGACTTCTGAAAATCCACTATCTGGATCTACCAAGCTCAATGGGACACCCTATCAAATGTTTCAGATGGACTCTTCTTCTCCTTTCATCACCACCACCAACAACACATAGACTGGGTTAACCAAGAATGTTCCTGTTCACCTTAAAATGATATATACTCTCAAAAGACTCCTTTAACTTGAAGCAAGGACCTCCAGTAGACTATAGCTCTCCAGTCATAGCCCTGGGGAATGAGTATCAAAAGGTATCAGTTTCAAACCAGATCTGCTTGCCTATTATTCAGAGGTGAATAAGTTATTAATTTATTTTATTCTTGTGTTAATTATGGCTAATCACTTCCCCATGTTAGCATGAAGGCTCTGAGTAACTCTGTTTTGTACTTCTGTTGGCCTACAGCCCAAACATTGGCTGAAAATGAACTAATGGGCCTGCTCACTCATCTGGTTAACAAATAAATAAATAAATGATATCAAAGATAAATGTTCCTTATAAAGCCATAAAACACTCCTTCTGATTTCAGCAGAATGGGTCGATATGTCTTAAAAGATTAATTGTTCATGGTTACAAGGGAATTAGCCTTTCTAAAGACATGCAATATGAAACTCTCTCCTTTCTTCCATAAGAAGAATTTAAGACTACAGATTGTCTAAACTTGAAGTCATTTTCATTTATACACCTTAGAGCTAAAGAAACTGCTTTACAGACCGTGATTAAACCCCTTCCTTGAGTTACTGATCATATTCTGATTGACTTTGATTCCTCTCTGAATTGTTTAGCAAAGCTGAAAAAAATGCATCAGTTTCTCTATAATTTTCTAAATATTTCCAATTTTTACTTCCTCATGCATTCTTAACATTGTATTTTTATGAGATTGGATAAGCAATTCACAAAGAGACAATGGGGGATATATTGTATATCTCCCAAATATGCAACAAAGTCTAGAAGATTTAGGATCTTTGCCTGGAAGTGTTTACATGGGTATTTTTATACTCCAAGTAGACTCCAAAGAATTTTTCCTCAGGTGGATAGTGAATGTTGGAGGTGTGACGAGCAAGAAGGAGGTGGCTGGAAATATATATTTTTGGGAGCGTAATGAGCTGGTCGACTTTAGGGATTCCCTGCAGACTGCTCTGTCGAAGATGCTGGGTGAGTGGATTGGATGGACTGGGGAGATGATTTTTTGAGCTATGATACAGAATCAGAATTGCCTAGACATAGTAAAGCCTAGTTGAGTCTAATTATGGTGGCTGCCAGTAAAGCAGTTACTACAAAATAGAAATTAAAGTCTAGACCAACTTTACTAGAAGTAGTGAATATAGTAACAGAAATAAAACAACTGGAATTGGGATCTTTAGAAAAGGGAAGGAGCAAACTACATAGGAAAAAATGGGAATTGTGGGAACAGTATATGTAGAAAGGGAATGAGGTTTAAGAGGCAGAATTTGAATGAGCCATATAATGCTTAACTGACAATGACTAGATAAATATATGTGATGTATAATGTTTGCAACTAAAGTTGTTTCAGTGGTGTCTGTGACATATAATGTTTGCAACTAAACTGGTGTCATTTTGTTTGTTTTTCATTTATATAAATGTAAGATTGCCTACGTCATATGTGAAATTTTAATAAAGATGTTTGTTGGAAAAAAACATTGTATTTTTGTATTACACATTTGTCTAGGAATCATTCCACCTTAACTCAACAAATCCTTTATAAATAGCAATGTTTTCATCACTAGCTGATGTTTTTGTTTTTCCTTCTGGTATCAGTTTCTAGGTAGACCCTTGCATGTTAGTGATATATTACTGACATATCTGATTGTCTATACAAAACTGAAGACTTATTGATGTTATAATTAATTTACTCCACAGCACAACTATAACATTTGCTTGATAAGCTTACAGTATCTGTAAACAGTTGCCAGTGTATTGTTTTTTCCCCACTGCATGTTTTTAAAGCTATTTGCCTATAAATTACTATGTTAAAAAAATGCATCTGTGACATTGATTGTTGGGATAATTATTTAGGACTCTTTTCCTTAATTTGACTTCTGATAACATAACTTTTATTTATTACATTGTCTATATTGTTTTAGTATGATATGCTGAAAATTACTGTGGCTTACTTCCATAAGTTCATACTAGGCCAATGACCACAAGAGCCGTTTTAAGCCTAACCACACATCCCGAATGTATCTACAAGTTTGATGCCCTAGAGGTTATTTTAGGGGAATGTGTAAGCAAGGTCATGTGTGGTCAGACATTTACAGGTTGCCCCTATCCCTTACAGACATAGACAACAGACCAGGTGCGAATTTCCAATTTCCCATCCACTGGTCCATGTTATACTTGAACAGAGTCAGGAAAGAACTATGCTTTACATAGATGGGAAGCCTGCTCCAGAGAGAGAATTTTCTCTGAAAAGCATATGTATCCCTCCAACATGTCCTATTTATGTTGCAAGGTTTAAGTCCCTGGATTGGGTAGCTCTGATGCTATTTATTTTACAGACATGCAAGAGATCCATCAGAGAATGATCCTGGGATGCCTTGTATACCAGACATAGATCACCCCTCAACAGTCTGTAGGAGACAGAGTATAGTGATTAGGCTTTGAGACCTCTGTGGACATGTGCCTGGTTAGGTACATACTGAAGGGGGCATTCTACGCAGTGATGGGTCTGATGAGGGACGAATACATAGGAGCAATAATATCCTTGCACCTAGATGCCATATCCTTGTTTATAAGTTAAGCAACATAGAATAATCTTCTTGCTACCTTAGACACATGTTGGCAAAAAGCCAGGTGCCTATCTACACCTCCTTCCCAACTCCCTGACTACTAAGTCTACTCTTAGGTGGGTTTTATCAGTGACGTAGTTTCCTAGGTAAGATGACTTTCCAAAGGGTACTATTATGCATTTCTTGACATTGCATTTTAAACTGTGGTTATGGTACCAATTAAGTGCCTGTATTAGCCCTTACTGGAGGATATTAGTGTCTCGGGAAGACTCTATGACTGCTCCCAGTTTGCAATCATCAGCAAACTTGGTCAGTCAGAGGCCTTTAATGCTTGTCTTCACTTCTGAGAAATAGATGCCAAAAAGGAAAAGACCCAGCCCTGAGGCCTGAGGTACTCCACTAGTGACCAGCCTCTTTGTGGAGGTGGACTCCCCTATCCTAACTTCCTGGGTTATACCTGACAACTTGCTGGCAATCCAGTGTGTAACATTGGGGTTTATGTTTAATTTTGTGAGTTTGTTTACAATGTCCAAGGGATGTATTGAATCAAATTCCTTGGCTAGGTCAAGGTAGGCAGTATGCACTATTTTGCCCTTGTCCATTTCCTCAGTGACTTCTTCGAAGAAATCTACCAGACTGAGCAAGTATGCTCTTCCCTTGACAAAACTGAACTGGGTTGGATCCTGTGTCTGGAGTTTTGTCATTATTAATCAGGTCAATGATAATTCTTTCCATGGTTTTGCATATGAAACTAATGGGTCTATAGTTTTCAGGGTCCGTAGATGTCCTGCCCTTATGGAGAAGGATGATTGTTGCAGTTCTCTATTTATGTAGCAGGAAGCCTGACTGAATTCTGTGGTTAAATGGTGACTCCAGCGGTCCTGATAGATCATGTTTTATGCTATTTAGGAGGTATCCTCGGATATTATCGAGGTCCAGCGATGTGGTGCTCTGGCCTTGGAAAGTGCACTTAGGACCTGCTCCCTAGTGATGGTTGGATAGGTTATGTTTGATGGTATTTCTTGAGGGATGACTGGGGGGAAAAGGAAGGGATAAAATTGGAGCTGAATTTGTCAACAGCAGCTTTTCTATATCTTATGACTCCACATAGGCGGCTTCATTCCCTATTAGCTCTGTACATCACTGTGTACAGCCTTTGAGGTTACAGACATAGCTAAAGAAAGCTTTGTGGTTGTCCTTGGCCTGAGAGGCTACTTTTACCTCAAAATTGGCTTTGGAATACTTGATCTGTCATCTGAGTTGCTTATTTAGATTGATGAGATAGCTGTTATCCTGCTGGATTTTGTACTTTCAGAATTTGCTATGACTTTCTTCTTTACGTTGTACAGTCTATTTATGTTTAGATTTCATCAGGGTGGCTTATTCTTGGAGTTTGCTCTGAGCTTATTTCTGGTAGGTGCAGCTGTCCCTATGCATTTATTAACATGATTGTACAGAGTATCTGTGAACAATTCTGCATAGGCAGCTATGTTCTCGGAATTTAAGAGGGGCTTGATATTGAGTCAGGTTGTCACTTAATATTTTTAGTGATCTGACTCTGATGTGTTTGTATTGGTTTATACCTCTCAAGTTCTGGGTTGCACCTATAAAGGGGCCAAATGAATCAGCATTTTCCAGTTATAAAACCTAACATTTATTCAGGCACATAAGTTTATATTCAATTAGTGATTTAAGTTACAGTCAGTTCTACTTTGCTTTAGACGCAGTTGTGTATCCTGTTTTTGTTTCACTCTACTTTTGTTTTTTACTCCATTTGGGTGCTAATATACTCTCATATTTCATTATGCAGTACTGCAATTTAGAGTTTCCGTTACAAAGACATTAATAAACCAGCAATGGTGTCTGCAAATCAACCAGTCTCTGAAATATTACATATGAGTATCAATAGTATTAAATATTACCTTTTTGAACTTTAAGCACAATCAGGGTTACCACTTTTTCAGATGTCCAAAGTTTAGATTAAGGAACATAGTTTATCATAAAATATCAGGACATTTGCATTTTTTTTCCATGGGACACCAATGCCCAAATCAGAACTCGCCTGCAAAAAGGGACAAGTAAGGTAGCTTTAAAGAAAAAAAACTGTATAACATTTATAAACTCCCTTGTGTTCCCTGCTGACTGCCATATAATATTATTTATCTATACTATTCTAATTTAAGTTATTTTTTGCCATCACAAGCTCAGCCTATACATTAGCTGGTTGTAATTGCAGTGTTTGTTTCTTCATATTACTCAGACGTTCCATATTAGTACACTGTGAGAGGTCAGTCAGATGAACAGTGGGGGGGATAACTGAAGCAAAACATAATAAAAGCTAAAGGAGTAAGTAAAAGAAAGTCATCTCACAACTTAATGTACCATACTATAACCATAATGTACATCAGAAGTCATACCTTTTAGAAACATGGAATAGTCCTTTTTCTAACATATGGCAGAGTAGTAAGCTAAGAAGACATTGGATGTATGCTTTGTGGCTATATAAACTTGCATTCCATGTAGCCCTGTGCGAGAAGCTTACCCTTGTTTAATAATTTGTTAACTAGGTAAGTGTACTGATGCCCATGGATGACACCTGTAAATGAACATTAGTTACCTCCCAAATTAAATAACTGCATTTTAAAAATAACACTATATATGTTATTTCCCAACCGCATGACGTGTTTTGTAAAACTAGAGTTGTCTTCAGAGAATGAGCAATGCACACTGCAGTCCTTGAAATGTGGTAGAACAGGTAGATTTGTAGCATGTTTTTTGTGTTATGCAAAACTGATGTCTCTAATGCACCATCGTACACCTCAACCTATAGACACTGAAAATAGGTACAAAGACCCTTGAAAAAAGGGTACATCCAGTCAAAAATATGGCCATCTAATTTGCATAACATTTGAATACCAAGTAGTACACAGCTTTTTCTGCAAGAATGTGGGATACTACTACTCAGAAACATGTTTAAAAAACAGAGTGATACAACAATAGAAAAATATAAGCACATTATCAAAGCAGCAGTATAAAAAAATGTAGTCTTTAATGAACTGTATTGTACAATTCTACCAGACAAGGTACTTTATTTTTTGCTTCTAAAAAGAAAATCAAACCAGAAAATGAACTAACAGCACAGGAGACTCACTATACTCTAACCAGGTAGCAAAAATTGGGAACCAAATCCCACCTGAAATAACACAGGTAGACACACTGCATGACTTCAAAACTTCACTAAAGAAACACCTGTTAAGTAACTGATTGCGCTCAGGCAGTACTCCAGGCTAAGCCCCCCCCCCCCCTCCCCGTACTCAACCCAAACTCTACCATCAAGATTATACTCCCTTTACTTAACCTTTCTGCACTCTAATCTTACACATATAACTTTATATCTCTGTCACTAAGAAAACTTTTCCTCAGAACACACTGGCTATGCCCCTGTACTTAACCTGACTAGTCATCTATCTCTTCAAACTTGGCTCTGCCTACCCCATACTTCTCATTAACTCTTATACCTTCCTTAACTATAAATACCATCTCTCTCTAAATTACATTATTTCCAACCTCTGTGGATACTTATTATTGAGGGAACTCTTTATTAATATTACTATACAATAACCTGCCTTCCTTTTTTTATTATGTACTGTATCTGTATGTTGTAATGTACCTGCATTTTGCACTGTTATGCTTTTTGCCCTCGCTGAAAACTCTGTGTTAACCTGTAATATGCATTGTATATATGACTGTTGTTTTTATTTATTTGTTGTTTTTTTTGCATCTGCCTTGGAGCTTATCTCCCCGGGCCTCTACTGAAAATGGACATATATCCAGTTAGACTAGCCCGGTCAACAACTGTAAAATAAAATAAAATAAACTCACTATATGTTCTCTCACAACTGTCATTTACACTATTCCTGTACAGACTGCCACTCCACCTCTAGCTACTTTCTCTCCTACAAAACTTCTACTTTCCAGATACTACCACTACCTTTATTTTCTCTAATACAAGACTGTACAGGTTCTGTACCTCAGTCCACCTAAAGTTTTATGCAGCTACTTGTTAACTTAAGTTCTACCTTCTGCTAAATCTCTTGCTGCCTTTGCTACCCTTCTCTGTACTTCCGATAAGCACATTACATAATATATCCACTGTCTATCACTTTCTCTGTAACCAACTACCTCATGAAAAAAATATATATTTCCTTAAATTCATAGGCTACTGTATGCAATATAATGTGTTCTAGATGTATTCATATAATTGTGTTTTCATGTAAACTCAATTTATTTTGCAAAATGCCATTGCTTTTTGTGTTTTTAAATGTACTTGCCTAATATGTGGAGCTTTTCTCCCCGGGCCTCCACTGCAAATGGTATAAACCCCAGTTGGAGCTTCCCAGTAAATAAAGAGGGATAAATACATTTATGATATGTATCCTCTCTGTTTAAATTACTGGTGCTACTAGTATGTTGGTCATGTATTTCATTTGTCAGTGCAGCAGACAGCTTCAAAGATCATGTGTGATAAGAAGGATACAGAAAATTGTGTGAAGGGGTAAATCAAGCCTCAAAATAGGAACATACCCCCCCCCAAAAAAAAAAAAAAATAGGGAACATCCTGTGCAGGGCTGTCAAGCCTGAAAATAGGAACATAACACCCCCAAAACAGGAACATCCTGTGCAGGGGTATATCAAGCCTGAAAATAGGGATATGCCTGCAAAATAGTTATATCATGTGCAAGGGTAAATCAGGAGTGAAATTAGAGGCATTCCTTCAAATTAGGTACAGTTGAGAGGTACATGTAAAAATAAATACATACTGTCCATCTGAGGCTCCGCCATTGTTACTAGTTTAACTATATATGTAACTATATAGTAGTTCGGTGGCTAAAAAATGGAACTCTGTCCCTACTAGCATTCAAAACACATCATCCAAAGCCTCCTTTAAAGACCTCATCAGGCAACATCTCAAGCAAAGTTGGCAGTGCCATGATTGCTCCCCAGGCTAGTGAAAGCGGATAACATATACATACTAAAGCTAAAGCAATTGATAATAGTATTTCAATCTTACTCACAAACACTGGCTAATCTACAATGTATGTACTGTACCTGTGTACTATGTATGTATTCTACCTACATTCCAAAGTTCAGCTGTACACCACAAATCTATTACTTACCTTTATTTTTAAAATTAATATTTTTTTGATTGTTCTCTCCACTGTAACTGTTTGTGCCGCATACCACTGTAAAAGCATGTCTCTTGTAATTTGTGTGTATACTGATTATGTCTAAATAACTAAATGTGTCTGTAATTTTTCTTTGTGGAGCTTTTCTCCCCGGGCCTCTGCTGAAAAAGGGCCTTTTCGGCTCAGTCAGACACCCCCGGTTAACAAATGTAAAATAAAATAAATAAATAAATAAATAGTTATTTCACGTATAAGGTAGAATTTGAAGGAGACAGACAGCTCTCTACTTTCTTCCCCACAATGTAGATGATTGCTGCTTGTAATGTGTAACACTTACTAACAACTTCATCTAGGAAGCTCACAGCATGATTAAAGTCTATTACTTTATCCTTATATTTGTATTATGACTTTTAATATTATTCTAAATTATTTACCATGAGTATTTGTTAAAAATATTAAATATGCGGCAAGATACTTCTCGTATGGAACATACAGTTTTTAAGACTCAGAATGAGAAACATTCCTCGTAATGAGGTACAGTTGAGAGGTATGATTGGAAACGTAAGTGATGTGTAGTGTACGAAGAGGACACTCGAAACAGGTGCAGAGAGATAAAAGTGTGTTTTAGTGGGAGTGTGGACTGGAGAGAAGGAGCAGCACCACTGCTTCTATAGTGCCATAAGGAGCAGCACCACCTGCTGGCCATCTGTACCCAGTCATTCGCTGCAACTAAAATTATTTTCTGAAGTCATGAACGGTAATATCTCCTGCTGGGTGGTGTTAGTAAACAAAAACCTCATAAACTAAAATTTTCTGATGTGGACATCTGAGTCATGTTTATTGTATCAAACCTTCTCACTTAAGCAATAGATTAAACATATTTAAACCACTGTAAAAACGGAATAAAAATATTACTTCTTTACTGGCATAAAATAAAACATTAAAATACACAGAATTAATGACACTTGAAAAGATTGTATGGTTGTGGTGCTCTAGAACTTTTAAATACAGCTTAAAATGTATCTAGACGAGGAGGCCATATAAACTGCTACAGCTTATTAAGTATGTACAGTAAGCCGGGCCCGCAACAATAAAGATCTGTGATCATTAAAAGCATAGCTTATCACATAATTTTCGTGCATTTAGTGTGGTTAACATTGCTCTGTTTGTTATGGTCTACTGTAACTTTTTGTTGATGCTGATGAATACATTACTTTTATTACCAAAAGTTATCTCTCCAAGTATTAGCTACGCATACTGCCCTTCTTGGGCCAGTTTGTGGTTGATGGTTCTTAGAGCATAGTTCACTTAATCGGTTAAAAAAAACAAACGACAGGGCACTCAAAGGTTAGCTGAAATACTTTTGCTATTTTTGTACTTGAAAGCTGTTGCAAACTGCTAGTTTTCCTCGCCTTTTCGTTTGCAATACAGTTGGTGGAAAAAACACTCACGTGAGTACTACCGAAGTAAGATTTTTGCAGTTTGTATTTTCGTAGAAATGCATTCAGGGCTGTGACAGTCTCAAAAACATGAATGTTGCTTGAGTCTGTCTGTTCTGAAAAGTGTTAGAGCCAACGGCTTCAATAAATTTCAGAATATGAAATAACACCCAGTAAACACTAAATATAATATAAACACGGGTATATTAAATTGATACCGTGGGACGGTGTTTTTTAATGCATATCACAGTGGCTACCATATAAGGTGGGACGCTGGCCTGTGACTGTGGTGACTGCATATATTTTCTACAACAAGAAATGCATCATATAGTAAAACAAAAATGCAGTGCATTTTTACTGTTTACCACATAAAGTAGGATCGCAGACATTTATTTGCATATATTTCTCCACCTCAGGCGGTTGTAGATAAGTATTTTTCCAAATTTTAGCATATACTAACTCGTGCCACATTATGTAGATTACAGTCACACAGAAAAGAAAACGAATTTGGCAGTCTGGTGAATTGAAAAAGTAACAAATCACGTATCTTGTTTGAATAACCATTTTTGAGCTGCATTGCACCAATACACATTAAAGTGATAGTTGTTTTTCACACATAAGGTTTTACACGTAGTGTCTTATTTGTTCTCGCTTTAGTATATGTGTAATAAAAATTTCTGCAGTATAAACAAAACGTGTGCTTCTTGAAGGCAAACGATTTAACAAAACAGGGCATTATTAACAGAACAAAAGATCAATCATAAGCAGGTAGACATGCCATTGACTACTAGTGATAACTGAATACATACACATGAACAAAATCTATTGAAATTCCAGCAATCCACAGACCGCCCTAACCAGTTTCCAGGGCAACTACGTGACGTATTTACATGATGGAGGCGTGGCTTATGTATTGTATTTAGTTAAGGGACGGAGTTAGAAGTTTAGAGCGGAGGAGGAGGGTGTTGTGCCACGAACGAAAGGGATCGTTATCTAAAGTGTATATAACTTAATTTATTATTTTGATATCCGCTCTCCGGAGCCTGTAAAAGTCCTACAACAAAATGGGTAAAGGAGTAAGTACCTCACAATCTACATTTTATGACTTCGCAGTAAAGTGTACTACATATCTACTTTGTAAGTTTCTTTAATGTATTTTTAGTAATAGATTGATAAGACTGGTGCACCCGCTTTTCCCAGTATGAGTGCAGGCGTCGGCTGCGCCTGCATTTCTCTTAACTCTTCCGTATCTTATGTGAGTGAAAGAACCTCAGGCAATGACAGCTCGGCCATGTACGTGATGTGGTGCTGTTCTTGTCAGACTCTTACAAGTTCTCACGTTCAGGGGAGGCTATATATCGCCAGTGTATTAGTTATATATTTGTTGATAGCCCCCAAGAGTACGGCGCTCAGATGTTGCATGTGTACAGTTCAGCTGTAGAGGTTTCTGCAGTAATATAAGACCAGTGTTGGGCCCAGAGCTCGTTGCCTGTTGCCAAACCTTATTTGCCCTTACTTCCATATGTCCTGGCACATCATTTTGACTTTGAATCTTGTGAACGCCTGTGGCTGTTTGTAGTTTTATGATGACAGTTGTCCAGTATTTCTTCAAAGTCTTTGGGGGGAAATGATCGCTAAGTTATGTTTGAATGTACTTGCAAGATTTCAAATGCCCTACTATGTTGCAACAAGTTTCGGCTAATTTCATCCGGAAGGAAGTACATTTGAGAAGTACGTGGCCTGAAAGGCAGTGTATTTCAATGTTTGTGTGTCAGGGGTTAACCCTGACGTTGGAGGAGTGAGTGCCCTGTTGGTGGCGGGCATTTGGTGACAGATCTTTGAGAACGATGAAATCTGTTTAACTAGAATGGAGCAACTATTACTACACAGTTTTTATTAGGCCTGAGTGATTGCATTTTTGTTTGGAACTAATGTCACCGAGCTAAGATTTTAGTGGCAGAAACTGTCCTGTCGCATAGAGTTTTGCTTATGTAATTTTTTTGCCGCTTCACTTGTTTGATTAAGACAGCAAATGTGAAGTAAAGTGAAACTAAAAAG